>NW_017535630.1:2144099-2179519 GCF_001853355.1 Bactrocera latifrons | reverse complement strand
ACAGACAGACAGACGGACATGGCTAAATCGAATCAGCTCAACATACTGATCATTTATATATATACTTTATAGGGTATCCGAAGCTTTCTTCTAGGTGTTACAAACTTCGTGACAAAATTAATATACTCTGTTCAGGGTATATATATGACAATTTAACTTGCTACTTACCGATCCAAAACCTATTGGAATGGCGAAAGTACTGTACTTGGCCAAATGAATAATATCCGTGTCAATTCCGGTTTGGTAGATACAGCTATAATATCACACCCACCTCTGGTCCTGTTCACTTAACAGTCTAACCCAATTGACACCGAGTCATACACACTAATGTTATTTGCCGTACGAGTTATCGCAATGTGGGTCTCCAGGCCGTGTAAAGCCCTCTGTATATCATTCAACATGCTCCGCTTTTTAAGGCAAATTTCGTCACTGAATTCCTTTATTTTTACCGTTAACCGGTAAGTTAAACCTCTCAAGCGCGCTGGTGAATGCCTGCCGTTACGACACATCCATATGGAAACACAAATAACGGAATGTATTAACATGACAACTCAAGACTCGAGGGCTTTTCGCAGCGCCAGTTAGTCACTCGCTCATACCATAACAGTTATATATTTGGCAAGGTGCAACAGTGGAAAAATGCGCAACTGCGGCAACATATTTGCCCTTAAGTGGAATTGCAATACGCAGATGAAAAAGATAGTGGATACAAGTGTGTAGTGTGTGTGTGTGTGTGGGTATAAACTGCTCCATATCCGCGATTGCACTACTTTTGCTCGCGAATGACTTGCGTTGACAACGGCAGCAAACCGACGAGTACACCACATACACACAGACAATACATGAAGGTGGGTCTCTCTTCCGTCGTCTCTTCCGCGGAGTGTCGCATATGAGTTATCCACCGCGATTAACATGTCTGCCGTGTTTTTTTATTGTTGTTGTTTTGTTAATTTTTTAATGCTTCGTCTGTCTATCTGTTTGCCGCTCTGTTTTTGTGGCTTAGTGTTATTACAGCTGCATCTATTTACTTGTTTAGCTTTCCACTGTGTAAACAAGAACAAAAACATTGTGCATTTATCATGTTGTTGCAGACATTTGCAACTTACATATACATATATGTATGCGTGCGCAACATGTGCTTAATTTCAATTTGCCTCTTACCGCGTTTTCAGCTTTTCATTACTACTTCACGTGTACGAGTGCATGCTATATGTACGAGTGACACTCAATAAGTTCGGTTAATTTTTGAATAAACGATAGGAGCTTGTTTTATAGTAGGGAGAAGCATCGAAAGCCGGAGTTCGGAGCTTAAGTCCGCTAAACCTAACCTACTCCGAACTCAAGACTCTCCCACGAAACCACAGATAAGTTATTACTTCATGGCAGTGGCAATACATTGTACTTCTCTTTTGGTACACAGACGGACTGACGCTTAATCTGCTGTAATTGTCTTAATTTAGTCATGCTGGAAGTTGCCATAAGTGCAGTCAGATTTTTCACCGTTAAAGTACCATCTAGTGCAGTTTCTAACTTATCCCTTATGTCTAGAAACCGAGGATAATAAAAAATATTTGTTCAGAGTTTTCTATGGACTCTTTATAGATATCCTCTGAAGCAACCATACCCGCTTAATATTTGAGTCAAGTGGAAATCCTGGTTCCCATGTTGCCTAGGTATCCACGTATGGCTGTCAGGTATAAGTCTGTGGATCCGCTGTCGATAATCGGCAACGAATCGATAGGAGCTCTGTCTCAAAATTCTCAGAGAATTCTGATATAACCCTGCAGTGCTTCCTGCCATTGGTTTAAAATTGATAAGAGTCGGTCCACCATGAATAGATTTTTATTTTATGCAAAGTAAATCATCGTATAAAAGAACTTGCGTTTCCGAAAAGTTTCACTTTGTGGGATTGACTTGGTTAAGTCAGATAAATCGGCTAGTTTGTGAAGCCATAAATAATTTCATTTGGACTGCTTTAGACGTTGTTATTGCCCAGGCAGGGATCAAAAAGCACCGAGCCTGGCACAGATTTATTCTTACTAACACCTCAACCTTATAAAGGTTAAAGCATTTCGAGGTTGCTAACTTTTTTAAAGAGAAACACAGAAATTTCAAACTTAATTGGTAATGTTTATTATCATTCGAATGAGCTTTCTTTGGCATTTATTTCTTGAAGTCTATTTATTTCAAATTAAGGCAACGGCTACGTCACAGATGGTCCATCCATTAAGTCCAATTTTCGATGATTCGTCCAAGCATTGCGACTGGTAACAGGTGACACAGGTGACACGGGTGATGTTTTGCTCCAAAGCCTAAATCAAAGCGGGGTTGTCCGCATAAACATTAGCCTTTACATATACCCATAGGAAAAGTCCAACGGTGTGAAATCGCACCATCTAGGTAGTCTATCGACCGGTCCAAAACGAGAAATTATCTGCTCACCAAAGTGTTCTCTCAATAAATCCATTGATTGGCTCGATGTGTAGGAGTGACAACATCTTGTTGAAGCCAAACGTCGCCAAGATCACGAGCTTCAATTTCATGCTTCAAATAGCCGGTTACAATGGCGCGACGGTCGACATTGACTGTTACGTTCGCACCTGCATCATTTTTGGACAAAATGATTCCACCGGCCCACAAACCACACCAAACCTTTGTTTTTTCTCGATGAAGTGGCAGCTCTTGAATCTCTTCAAGTTGCTCTTCGTTCCAAATGCGGCAACTTTGCTTGTTCATACAATGTCCATACAATGTTCATGTATATCCATTGAGTCAGAAATGGGCCTCATCGCTGAACAAAATTTGGCTCGAAAACGTCCGATCTTCTTGGAACTTTTCTGGAGCCCATAGAGCGAAGCAATGTCACTTGGGAAGGTGGAGCGGTTTCAGTTCTTATCCGAGCTCTATTGTGTACGCTTTGATTTCAAGACATCGACATAAATTGCACTAAGTCGTTTCATACGTCAGTCCGAGTTGCTGCGAACGCTCCGAATCGACTCTCCACAGTCTTTGAAGAAGTACATCTGCTGCTACCTTAATGCCTGCCACTTCTGCTTGAAAGACACTGCAGTGGTCAGACAGTCTGAAACAAAACTCGATTGAAAGGTGCTGATAAAGCGCTCTCCCTTCCGCCTTCCCTTTGAGCTAAGATCCGCAGTGCTTGAAAATCTTCCTGTTGACATTTGAGAGATAACAGAAGGTCTCAACATCTCTTATAAGCAACTCAACATATTTTTCTTAACATTTGGTTAATATCTTGGTTAATAATATTTTAGTTAACATTTTTGGTAAATATAAACCGTGTCAATGCCAGTCAATTCAACGTCACATTCTAGCATGAAGCTTTAGATATAAAGATGCAGTTAGGCAAAAACTAAAAAGATTTATTAAAATAAATACGCATACGGCTATTGACAGATCCAATTTTCGAATCATTAAACATAACATTGAAAACATAAACGATTTATCAAAAAGCCCTTGTACCCATTAATATGTAAGTATGTAAACAGTGTTCAAGTTATTCGCATAACCCAGCATAATGAATATCGTTTGCTGTCGCTAATTAGAAAGTATAATACTAAAACGAATGTCATGCCTGACATATTTTGACTAATAACTCGCTGAGCATTTAATAACCGAAACTTTAAAAATCAACACCCAAATTAGTTATACCTACAAATATTATATAATATAATATACATATATACATTAGGGTGATTCAAAAAAAAAAATTTTTTTTCGTTTGGTACTCTGAAAAATAGGTTCCTAGACACCTCTAAGGAAGCCTCTCCAAGAATGAGTTCTTAATTGTTCTCCTACTTACAATTTTCTATTTTTTCTTGTTATCATGTAGAAAATGTTATATCTCGCTTCCAACTTGAAACAATATCTTGTTCCTTAGATTTTGTAGGAAATTATATGCTCTGCAAAAAAGATCTATACAATTTTTTCGTAAACCCAACCGTTTAAAAGATATTATATTAACAGTTAAAGTTTGACTATTTTTGGGAAAATTTTTTATTTCTTATGAATTTTATAAGTCAATAAACTAAATTATTATGAATGATGAAATTCATAGGTTTTTGGAGAGGCTTTCAGAGAGGTGTATGTGAAACTATTTTTCAGAGTACCAAACGAAAAAAATTTTATTTTCTTTTTTTTTTGCATTGATGTTTAACGATGAATATCTCATAAACGCTTAACTTAATCGAAAAATCATATGATACCATTTAAATAGAGCAGTAAATTTCCTACAAATATGAGTTTCATCATTCATAATGATTTTAGTTCATTAAGTTATAAAATTCATAGGAAATAAAAAATAATCTAACTTCAACCGTTAATATCTTTTAAACGGTTGGGTTTATGAAAAAATCGTACAGACCTTTTTGTAGATCATTCAATTTCCTATAAAATCTAAGGAACAAGATATTTTTTGAAGTAGTTGGATAAAGTTTTCTATATGATAACAAGAAAAAATAGAAAATTTGAAGTAGGAGGACCTTCCTGTTACAATTAAGAACTCATTCTAGGAGAGGCTTCCTTAGAGGTGTCTAGGAAAAAGTTTTTTTTTTTTTTTTTTTGTTGATCACCCTAATATACATACATATATGTATATGCTTTGTCAATAACTGAGCCACTAATAACTTTGTATGCTCTTTTGATTATGCTAAAAGTAGCTTTGACAAGTTTTGGATATCTTCCAAAGACACCACACCCGGGCTCGGTAATTGGATTTGCTCCTCGCTAATTTTATTGTAATGATACATTTGTGAATGATTATTAGTGTTAGTTGATCTGATATGTTGATGTGATTCTTAGCAAATGGACGTCAGCTGCCAAGGTGATGCTGAAAGGTTGTCAGGTGGGTTCAATCAAATGACTCTTGTTATCGATGCGTGTGTCACAGAATAAGGAAGAACGGAATCCGTATTTATATCCGCTCATCGATTATAACGCCCACAATATACCCATGATTTGAGTTATTTAATTATGCAAGGCTCTTGATCACGCTGATGTCATTTTAAAATACTAGACCTGCTTCTCATATTCGTCCTGATTCCTCTAAAGAGCATCTTGGCTTTAGAATTATGTAATGCATTTTTGAAACTTTTATAAATATTTTTGGAATATGCTGGTAAAGCATTAGTCGGTTGACCAAAAGTATGTCTATTTTGTTCGATATTTTTGTTGCATTGATTAATTTCTTTGCTATAGTTATCCGATCGAGCCTAATCCCTTTTGGTTCAACGGTAAATACAAGATTTCTAACAGGATTTTTAAAGTGAAGTGTTAAGTAGATTAACCTAAATACATATTTTTATCGATCTCTGATTGGCTGCGCTTTTTATGAACATTTTCATTCATCGCAGAATTGCTGTTATCTGCGATAAGTCGAATTAGCAACCCATCTTGAAATCTGGTTGAATAGAAAGCGAATTACGTGCAATTCGACAATCCGTTCCCACGACATTCGGGCTGAGGTAACCGCAGCGCAGGATAAGATAAAAAGTTTTATATAGTTAATATAACAACAAAAACTGCCCTAGAAAACTACAGATATACCAAATGCCGGCTCAGATGTCTTACAGTGTAAGAAAGGATTATAATATATAATCTAGTGGTAGCATACTCGTTTTAGTGGAAAATTATCTATAACGTTTAAAAAATGTTAGTAGACATCATTTACGCGATTATAGCCGAGTTAACTACAGAACGGCAGTCAGTGGAGGTCTTGTTTGCTTCCCCCGGCAAGTACTATTTTTCATCCATTCGAACAACATGACCTAGCCAGCATAGCCGCTGTATTTTAATTCACTGAGTCGCCTTGTCAGAAACCTCGTTTTGTATCGAACGACACGGAGAGGGCCTTCCCGATACTGATGAAGATTTTGTTATTGCTCAATCTACATCATACACATCCTTATTAGTTTTGGGGGGATACCAAATTCAGGCAATGCGGCAATGATAAAGGCCGTTCATTTTCGTGCTGTCAAAATCAGATTTGAAACCGACGAAGAGTGGGCGCATGGTGAATATTGGTGAGTTATTGATTTTCCAGGCCTAATGCCACACTGATAACGGTGGGCTTTCATCTTTCACACAATACGCTCTATAGAACCTTATATGCGATGTTGAAAAGACTTTTCCCACAGTAGTTGGCGCAGATTGTGAGGTTTATCAAAATCATTTTATTAAACAAGATATCCTCACGAAATTTGGCTTATCATCTAAAGTAGCGGAATAATTTCAGGATAAACTATATAGATCGGTTTCCTATAGCATATATGTAGCTGTCATTCAAGCTGACCGATAAAAATATGATAAAGATCTTTTTATACGGTGCAACCAAAGTTAACGTTTTTACTTGTCCCTGTTTTTATACTCTCGCAACAAAGTTGCTAAAGAGAGTATTATAGTTTTGTTCACATAACGGTTGTTTGTAAGTCCTAAAACTAAGAGTCAGATATAGGGTTATATATACCAAAGTGATCAGGGTGACGAGTAGAGTTGAAATCCGGATGTCTGTCTGTCCGTCCAAGCTGTAACTTGAGTAAAAATTGAGATATCATGATGAAACTTGGTACATGTATTTCTTGGCTGCATAAGAAAGTTAAGTTCGAAGATGGGCAAAATCGGCCCACTGCCACGCCCACAAATGGCGAAAACCTATAAAATGTCATAACTAAGCCGTAAATAAAGATATTAAAATAAAATTTGGCACAAAGGATCGCACTAGGGAGGGGCATATTTGGACGTAATTTTTTTTTGGAAAAGTGGGCGTGGCCCCGGCCCCTACTAACTTTTTTGTACATATCTCGAAAACTACTATAGCTATGTCAACCAAACTGTATAGAGTCGTTTCTTTTAGGCATTTCCATATACAGTTCAAAAATGGAAGAATTCAGAGAATAACCACGCCCACCTCCCATACAAAGGTTATATTGGAAATCACTAAAAGTGCGTTAACCGACTAACAAAAAATGTCAGAAACACTAAATTTTACGGAAGAATATCAGAAAGAAGCTGCACTCAGGCTTTCTTTAAAAATTGAAAATGGGCGTGGCGTCGCCCACTTATGGACCAAAAACCATATCTCAGGAAGTACTCAACCGATTTCAATGAAATTTGGTATATAATATTTTCTTAACACCGTGATGACATGTACCAAATATGGGTGAAATCGGTTCACAACCACGCCTGAAATCTCGATTATCACTTTATCATGCGAGAGTATAAAATGTTCGGTGACACCCGAACTTAGCCCTTCCTTACTTGTTTTTTTTTTTATTAAAGTGAGGAAGGAAGAAATAATCAGTATTCATTGGTTCACTATTATTTGATACAATGACTTGAATTTATTACTCCGTTTGTTTATTTATTTGTTTAACTGCATTTTATTTACCTTCATTTCATTGTCTTTCTTGCAGCTTACACATTTTCAACGCTCAATCACAACATAAAAGCTGCCAAAATGGGTTCCGATTGTGGCGTCTGGCTGGCCAAATATCTGCTATGCCTTTTCAACTTCCTCTTCTTTGTAAGTATGGAAACAAAATATTTATTGCAATTACTTACACATACATACACTCTGTTAAAATAGTATATATCTACTATTATATCTGTAACGTGGAAATTCATTAGCGCTACTCGGTATCCAAACAAATGCGCAAATAAAAGTGAAAACTTGTTTTGACTTTCCATTGTGACCACAAAATCGTATTTATTGCACTCGAAGGCGTCGGGTTCACTAAACCACAAAGTAAATATGCAAATCTAGCTTTGTACGCTTTTATACGGTTAAATACTCGTACTCGTTCATATTGAGTAAAAATGCACCAACAGTTTTAGAAATGAATGAATGACATTGCCATATATATAGGACACACCTGCACACAGACATTTTTGTACAAATATACTGTATACGAGGGTGGTTTGAAAAGTGAGTTAAATTAAACACTGTTTGTGAGTGAAAAGTGAGAGCTTTAACCTCATGCACTTTAACCGTAACTCACTGTTCGTAGAGCTCTGGTTTCGACTTATATTCAGATTACCGAATATATCTCAAGTACATGCAACAGTGCCTATAGATTAAATAAAAACTGTCAAACTGACCACTAATGGAGATTACCTTTAACACGAGTTCCTCCAAATCCAGCTTTCGCCAGACTTGAAACATATGAACAGTCAGACCTTGGTTCGCCGAAGAGCAAGGTGAAACTTATATTAGCCGTTTAAGAAATTTTTGGCAGATTCGAGACGTTTTGTCTGATCGATTAGGTGATCTGGATACGGACCCAGAGTGAGAATGAATATCAAAATAACTTATACTAAAGTATCATAAAAATAATTAAATTTCGAAAAAATTGGAGAAGACCCATGAAAGAAAGATCGACGAACACCTTATCTTCCTCAACTGGCTCTATACAGCTATGCCTGAACTTGGTAACTCCGCAAAACTAATACGGCTATGTAAACTGACATTAAGGAATACTAAAATCTACATCAGGATCGGGAGGGACCTCTTCGAGCCGTTCGATACCAAACAAGGTTTCAGGCGAGGCGACTCTCTCTCACCTGACTTCTTCAATCCACTCCTGATTCAAATACTTCGAGCTGAATAGTAAACAGCTGATAATATTGATATCACTGGGCTCAACAACTGCGCCGTTATATCTCCTGTCATCACACAAACAGTCATTGCATTCGCGACTAGGCTCCCTCGTCACTATTGATAGTCACAACTTCGAAGATAATTTCATCTATTGTGGAACAAGCATCAACACCAACAGCAACGTCAGCTTCGAATTCCAAAGCAAAACAAATCTTGCCAACAAATGCTACTTCGAACTGAGTAGGCAAATGAGAAGTAAAGTCCTCTCKMRACGAACAAAGAGCAAACTCTAAAAGTCACTCATCATCACCGTCCTGCTATATGGTGTAGAGGCATGGACGATAACAACATCTGTTGAGTCTGCGTTAGGAGTTTTCGAGATAGACGTTCAGTGGCAGATTTATGGTTCGGCGTTGGCAACGGCGAATATCGCACTCTATGGAAGGATGAGTGTACGAGATACTGGACGAAGTTGACATAGTTCAGCGAAATAATAGACAACGGCTATGTAGGCTCGGTCATGACGGCCGACTGGATGTAAACAATCCAGCTCTAGGAAGAGGAAAACCACCACTCCGGTGGAAAGAAGGTTATTATTATTTTTTTTTTTTTTTTTTTTTTTTTTTTTTTTTTTTTTTTTTTTTTTTTTTTTTTTTTTTTTTTTTTTTTTTTTTTTTTTTTTTGTTATATATAGTTTAAAGGGTCTCTGACGTTTCCTTCTGGGTGCTACAGGATTTGTGGCTGTTCAGGGCATAAAAATCACAACATTACATTCAAAGACTAAGAAGTTCTTGAGTAATCCTGAAAAATTCAATTTCCCACGATTAATTCCCCGCACACCTCTTCTATCTTACCAAACATAAATTGTGGATCGAAAGGAATAAACAATTATTACTTAGGTGAACGAGTGCTGTTAGGTTAAAAATATGAAAACCCATCATTCATCAAACTGCCCTCGTCTAACAACGTTAAATGTAATTTTAAACTGAAATTGATATTTCATTCACATAAAGGCATAGTCAACTTTTGTGCTTGGCATATTTACATTTCGCCTGCATCACATCCGCGTTGGTGCATATGTTTTGAAACTAAAATTCACACTTTCTTCCATTTGTTTGCATAACCTTTTTCCATTACAATATTATTTTTGATATTTTGTTTCCAAATGTATATATAAAAATGTGTTTATTTATTTATTTTGGTATTTATTTAACCACAGGTCGTTGGCACAATCGTGCTGGGCACTGGCATTTGGCTGGCGGTCGACAAAGCCTCGCTAATTGCATTGCTCAAGATGGTGGAAAGCGATCAAATAACCGTAAGTACCGTTACATTAATTTTAATAGCACGATTTGTATACATATGTACGCACATGCATATATACTGCACACATTATTTATTTAATTACATATTCATATAAATAAAAATATCCAATTATTTACAACGAAACACCCTGTGATTATAGAGAAGTGCGCCAACACCAGCATAAACACCTCAGTTATTATGATTTTATTTTCACCGTTTTGTAACGGTCACTTTTGTTTATTTTCTTGAGCTAGTGTTGCATGTTGCACAATAATCCATATTGCATCCCTCGAAGAAAAAGGAAACCCCTGCAATTAGCTTTGCCTACTAAAATATTAAAAATAGCTTTTATTGACTTTGGACATTCGGCTCGTTGTCGGCTTGTTCATAGACGCTTCTTTGTCTCGGTCTGTGCACCTGTCTGCCGCCTGTGCATGTAACTGTCGCCTTATCAAGATTTGATGGCTCGCAATTATGGGCGCCACGTCCTTTGCTATCAAAAGGATAGCCAGCGGTGAATTATATACGTACATACGTACATACATACATATATACAATATTTGATTTGTTTGGCATTTGCGTGTTTATTTTGTGCCCGCCGCATTGATATTTATTATCTAAAACTCATAAAATATGCTCTATCCTTTCCTTTGCCTCAAAAGCTAAGGAAGAAATAAAAATAAAATTCTTCCGGCGATTTTACGCCATCGAATATTTGATTACGACATGAATTGTTACAGAGAGAGAATTTATTTTTGGTCTTGCTAAGTTGCTAACTCGATCCAATAAGTTTTTATATTATATTCTTCATAGAGGACATTAATTCCACTTGTGAATTTCAAAAAATCAATACGAAAGTACAAAACGTCACCAGAAATGCGAAATAACTTATCATCAAAAAAATTTAAATTGATTTTTTTATTGCACACGATTCACTATCTACATAATATTATATATGAAACAAAATTTCAAGCTTCCGCCCTCTTATATAATCAAAATATAACACGAAATATAGATATGAATGGAGAACATTTTTCCTAATATTTGGCAAATAGTTTCGGCGATAAGGGCGTATTTTTATAGAATTTTTAAATTTGTTGCAATTGGCTATCGAAACTTTAAACGCATTTTTCTTGAAACACAGTTACCAGAAGCGGTGACGAATACTACTCTGAAGCGGCAGACCCCAGCGAGTTAAAGTACGACCTTCTTATTGTCGTGAGGAAGAGTTTTCCATCTGCGGCGCTTGGTTTTTCTGATTTCTTGAAAGACAACTGACAACCAAATTGTTGTGTCCGACTGAGAATTTACTGATGATTACGCTATCGTATTTGTTTGACATTTCCCTCGACCAATCGACACGAGCCTTTTTTTGAGCTATCGACAAATTGGGTGGGATTCAACGTAAGCGAATTTTTGTTGCAAATGTTGTAGCCATATTGACTGTAAACTGATCCCACTAATGCATATACTTGTAGTTGTCTCAATCTCACCATAGGTCACATGACGATCTTACAATAACGATTTTCTAGCAACAACAATAGTTTCCGGAACAAAAACTGATTTTAGACGACCTTCACGATGCGTCTTGATGTACGACCTCGATTGGATTCACCATGCCACTGGTCCTTGATGGAAGTTCATCGCCAAAATTTGAATTAAGTTCGGGATTAATTTACAACGAAAGTTATAAAAAATAATCGCCTTAAAATGTTCGCAATTCAATTCCATTTCTTGACCCAGATGAATATTTTAAGTTACTGTAAACAATACAAATAACACTCCTATGTTGAGACATTCTGAGTATGGAATTAAGAATATAAACAAATATAGTACACTTTCGAAAAAATGAAAATAACCCATTCCTTCGTCATAAGGGAATAAGCAGCCAAAGATATGCCCATCGTATGCTGTCTAAAAAGTTACGAATGTGTGGAAAATGCACGAGGTCCAAAATATTATTCCTTTGTGGATACCTCTTATAATGGAAGATATAACATATAGTTCCATATGAACCCCACTTTAACAGGAAAGTTCCTTAGCCTCCCTTGGATAATAACCAAACCAGAGGGATGCACACTAAGCTGTTGCTCTGTTATAATATTCAAAAGAGAGAGGATTTTTTAGAGAGGATTTCAGTGAAAATACGTTTTCAAAAGTGAAGAGTTTTAAGTGCACAAACTCTGCTGATGAATGTGCCCTGAAAACTGTAAAAAGTCGTTCAATTCAAAAACACACAAACTGCAAATTTAATGGGGAATATTTAGTACCATTCGAAAGAACATTCCTTGGCATTTATTTTTTGAAGATTATCTCTTTCAAATGTTGG
This sequence comes from Bactrocera latifrons, assembly GCF_001853355.1. Classification (NCBI taxonomy): domain Eukaryota; kingdom Metazoa; phylum Arthropoda; class Insecta; order Diptera; family Tephritidae; genus Bactrocera; species Bactrocera latifrons. The sequence goes on along the minus strand of NW_017535630.1, from coordinate 2,167,271 downwards.
TCGCGACTATCCATCCCTTGAGACCAATTTTCGATGACTCGTTCTAGCATTTCGACTGATAACTGTAGAATGACACGCGTGGAGTTCAGGCCTTGGAATCAAGTGGGATTGTCTGCATGGACTTAGACTTAAGTTGATCAAAGTCAATTCTCTTTTTTTTACAGTGTATTTTCTTTGCCCTGCAAACATTTTCATGGTGCTTTTATCGCAATACAAATGTCTAAATGTGTCATTCATAATGCTCCAAATATTAAAAAATGGATTCCCCATTGAATGACATAAGAGATCCAATGGTGGTGGTTTTGACCTAATTACACACAATTTGAGAAACATAGAAAAGTACTTTATTGCAACATAGCATGTATATATTTTTATATAACAACTTAACTTAAATTCAAATGGAATGTAAATTCAGGAAACATATGAACAAGGAAATCTTGTCGACAAATCGAATTGGGTTGGGCCAGCTAAGACACACTCACACATCCATCCAAATATACACTCAATAAGCTGTAGTGGCCGCACAATGCTGAAATATTTATAACTTTCACCAAAAACCTCGGCAGCAACATCACTACTGACCACACTCTTAACGATTAGCATACGTACGCACCCTTTGGCGCCCAGCCTTTGGACACTTTCCACACGAACGGTGAGTGAGTGGTGAACGTCGTGCAGGCAAATTACTGTTGTAAAATGCTTAGTGTTACGAGTATGTGCCTCTGTATCTATTTTAATGATGTCGAAGAGAAGTGAAAATATGCACATACTATAATGGTTCGGTTTAAAATGTTCGTTAAATACGAAATCGCACATAAATGTAAGTATATTTCGGTATGCAGTCAAGTTGACCGCCTGTGTTGCAGGTCCATTTGGCATAATGTCCACCAACAATACTAATTTCAATTTACCTGCATGTGAGCAATCGGTAAAGTGCACTAATTGTTGGCAACACCATTCGTGGGTGAAAAGTTAAAACACAATCAAGAAGTTCGGTCAATGAACTTTAAAAGCACAAAACTCGCTGTGATCGCAGGCAAACGATTGCATATACTTTGATACTTATCTACACACACTATGTAATTATTTCTGCAGTTTATACAAAATAAATGCACATTCCTGTGTTAGAGACGAAAAGGGCGCTTGAAAAAATGTATTTTTAGTTTCTTTTTTAATGGTCTTTAGTGATGTTTTACTTTATTTTTTATTTTAATTTGTTTATTACTTTTCTGGGTGCGAAATATGCATATTTCTGTGTAATTTGCTGTGACATGCTTTTCAAATGAGTGTAGAGTGTTGCAGGCCTTCGTTAAATTTGCTTTAAAATCTGCCTTAATGCAGTACTTAATGCCGTCTATAAAATGGCAAAATACTTGCAATTGGCAGTCTGTATACTTTTTGTATAATATTATACTTATAGTCGACCATTTTTACCTGTTTTGATATTTTTTTGGTCAAAACAAACTATCTGAACCACAAATTTGATAAACAGTTAAGTTGGAATGCCGAAAAAAGCTAATGTCCAAAAATTTTTTCTGAGAAAACTTTTAAATATCTGAACCACAAATTTGTATGCATATTATGCTATCTTTTAACTGTGTTTTAAGGCTTAGTATTAGTAAAAATATTAATTTTGAAATTGTTGGAAACTAAAGTTGATCTTCGAGAACTCCTCTCAAAAACAAAAACAAAAAAACGTTTTGTGGGGACCACTATATCTCTGAACTGGAGCCTCTGAACAGATTTCGTTACAGTTATGTTAAATGCAGTAATTAATCGAAGGAAGAACAAAATAAAATTTTTTACAAAATGGCTGTTTCTGAAAAAAAAAAATCAACTTTTAACCAAAATTTCGACCTTAAACTGTTTATTAAAAAATATATATCGTTGACAAAAATCTTCGGTTAGTTACTAAAAAATATATTTAAGAAGCTCGTGTTAACTAATCGGTCCGTGAGACTAATCGGTTTAGCCGCTTTCGAATAATGTTGATCACCGACTTTGAAAACACCATTTTGAGAAAAACGCGTTTAAAGTTTGGAATACTCTTCCAAGCACTTTGAAACCTCCCTTAATAACGCAAAACAAGGAAAAACGTTAACTTCAGCTGCACCGAAGATTTAACATCCTTCGCCTTCCTAATATACACATGTTAATATATAAAAATAATAAATAATAAATATTTAAAAATTAGTTTTCATGTTATAAGATATTTATAATATTTCGAAAATCTCGAAGCTTCTGCTGAGTCTCTATCGATGTGTTTCAGTTAGAGTTTTCCAAATGAGACACCATTTATCTGCTATTGGCCAAATTGGCCCTTTCTAGGTGATCGTTTCCTTCAGATCTGACAATTAGTTCAGTCAGTGTTAGTACAGGTCCAAATTAAGAATTTGGCCTTGGAGGAGCATCTTATGGCAGAAGATTTCTTGCCAATCCCATTAAACACTGTCATAAGTGTTCCACTTTCCGTCACGAATATCATCCGTTTCAGGAATAGATCGATGAATTTGCAATTTAGCACAGTTTTGTGGCTAAGAATTTCGGTTCATGAGCTTTTTTTACGTTAACTCGTGTGGCATCCACATATGGAGATTTTTTTGGTTCCAACCTTATTTAAATGTTTGCCTCGACAATTTTCATTATTTTATCGATATTTACGACAATTACCCGAAGACGAGTCAACGAAACCAATATTGTGCTTGATTATAAATAATAATAATAAAATATTTACATCCGTCTGAATAGCATTTTCAACATGCTCAAAAAATAGTGGGCCAAGTAATCACCAAATTCTCCGAGAAGTTTTTATACTCGGTAGCACTTATTTTATACAATGCGAGATACAGATTATAAATATCTATTGGAAAAAAATAATTGATTTATTTTTACTAGATCTCGTTAGGTTAGGTTTCTCGCTGATTCTCGCGCCAAAACGTATGCAGAATTCTACTTTTACAGCTGTTCCTAGAATTCCAGGATATGGATAGATCGACGACGGTCACATTCATTTTCGCCGAAAGTGTGTCTACCGAAATGTTTCAGCGTCAGTCTGGCAAAACCTGAATAGTTGAGAAAAAAGTATCTAAATGATTCCATCTCACACCTTTCATACAGCTTTTTCGATTTGTGTCCGATTAGAGGAGCAACTTCACCTTATATGAGCCAATTGGACAAAGAGGCTGTTTTAACGATTAATTAGAAATTATTGTCACAATTCTCTGTCTTCTTCACAACTCTTCTATGATGGTGTCTAGTACTCTTTAATGAATACATAGAACTTTATTGAAAATTTTATTTATTTCTCGTAAATTACTTCGTTTGAATTAGGAAATTTTTTTGCAAACGCCATTTATGAAAAGTGTCATCTTTTGACTTAAGAACTAAATTATATATTTATTTAGTAGTTGTAGATACGTATATATACTGAAATGAAATACCATTTCTTCCTTTCACGTCTCTGAAATAGGTATTAGTGTTGCGACGAAGAAAAGTAAGAAAAATAAGTAAGGAAGGGCTAAGTTCGGGTGTCACCGAATATTTTATACTCTCGCATCAAATACCGTATTTGTGTAAAGTTTCAGCCTGAGTGCAGCTTCTTTCTGATATTTCTTCTGTAAAATTTAGTGTTTCTGACGTTTCTTGTTAGTCGGTTAACGCACTTTTAGTGATTTTCAATATAACCTTTGTATGGGAGGTGGGCGTGGTTATTATCCGATTTCTTCTCTCTAGAGTTTGGTTGACATAGCTGTAGCAGTTTCCGAGATATGTACAAAAAACTTAGTAGGGGACGTTGCCACGCCCACTTTTCCAAAAAAATTACGTTCAAATATCCCCCTCCCTAGTGCGACAGACAGACATCCGGATTTCAACTCTACTCGTCACCCTGATCACTTTGGTATATATAACCCTATATCTGACTCTTTTAGTTTTAGGACTTACAAATAACCGTTATGTGAACAAAACTATAATACTCCCTTTAGCAACTTTGTTGCGAGAATATAACAAGAACCACGAACTAATTATATGCCTAGAGGATTCAAAAAACTAAAGCAGCAGTCGAAATTTCAAGTTTTTGTTTCTCATATTTCCATTAAGTGGTACGTGGTTCTCAGTTTTTTTGTGCCACACAAGCTTTACATACCTCAATCACATTAAAGTTTCTACGCTCACGTACCGAGTGGCTTTCATTTTCATTTGTGTATTTAATTACTACTTCATAAATTTTAATAGCACTTTATGGTTTCTGGTATTTATTCCACTATTCTACTATTTTTTGTACAACTTGAAGGTAAAAAAAACTACATTTTCAATTGTTTTGTTTTATTTCCAAAAATTTACATTAAATTATGAAATATTTTTTATGCGTTTTCTTTCGTTGCAGCAATTCACACAGCCGCGTGTCATCGAGCAGATGGCGTACGTTTTGATTGCTATCGGCGCCGTTATGTTCTTCATGAGCTTCCTCGGCTATTGTGGCGCGATACGTGAGTCGCGTTGCCTGCTGACAACGGTAAGTGGTAGATGGCAGGTTTTATTTCTAAGAAATTTACCAAATACAAAGCAAAAGATTGAAGAAGTGTGAAGTGTAATTAATTTCACTTTCATAAATATTTTTAAGAATCAAAGTGAAAGTACAATGACTGGAAAGGTGATGTGGATAGCCGGATAGATGAAAGAATTAGTAAATGTGCTTTTGAAATGAACACAATGAGGTAGAAGGAGACATGTACTAACAGTAGGTTATATTAATAGGTATACTTTGCCTTTTGAAAGCACAAAAATGCACTCCGCTTAGGGCCGGACAGTGTCTTCAATATATTGTATACATATCAAATGGTCTTCATGATGTATTCCCTTCCACACCCAAAACTCAAACCAATACTGAATGAAATAATGTGAGAATTTATTCATGACGGTCTGATATCATCCCACAAATTCAATCCAAAAATCAAATAATGTGCCCTTATGAAAAGCAGTTATTGCTAAAAAACACAAAAATTAATATTAAATTTGATAAACACAATAAGAGTGAAAAAAGAAAGCTTTGGTTTGAAACATTTTGAGAAATGGGCGTGGCTTGCGAAAGCGGTAACTGAGTGACATTGGACAACTTGTGCTTCATTACTACTCACACGGCCGCGCTTATTGCTAAAATACAGAGGATTCACAAAATCCTCTAGTCGGGAACACATGCGGAAAAGGTCCTTAACTACTACTTATAGTCGCCTGTATACAGTGAAAGGCAGACAAGGGAGCTACAAATATGTCAGAACACTGCACTCCGGACTACAACAGGATGCCTCAAAATATCTCCTATGGAACACCTGCACAGTGAGTCCCAACTGCTCCAGTTAACGATTATATATTAATTCAGACATGCACTGACCGCAATTCATAGTGGAGCCATTAACACCTTCTTTGACTCCTTCTCACTGAATGGCGTACTTGGAGTCAAACCACTAACCCGTTGCAGATGAAGAGCTCGAGTTGCGGCGAGAATCGAGAGTGACCCTTGCGCAGCTTCGTTCTTAATACTGTAACAGGTTAAACTCCTACTTATTCAGAATCGATCCTTACATATCAAACCTAAGTCCATGCACCAACCACCTCTTTGCCTGCCCTGCTAACCCCACATATCTGACATCCCCCTGCCTATGGTCCGATTTTCCGAAACATAACGTTTCCTGGGTCTACGTTGGATGATCTCGATGACAACTTATTCCATCTATACCATTCCAACGGTGATTAAGAACACATTACAACAATAACAACATCGTACTACACCACCTTAAACGGCACCGGACTCTATCCTACTTACACTCTCTAACAATTACCAATTACTTAAATGATCCCAGTCCAGCTATATATGTATTTCGAAGTCCCAGTTACAGAATATCAGACCTTCTGAGTCTATTACTAATTTATACAAAAATATTGATAGATTGACTAGACATGGGCAACTTTTTCTAAAACTAATATGTTTACAAATATATAAAATAGCTTCAATACTTTGTTTAAAATTGGCTATGCCCTGAACTATTTATATTAAGTTTCCCACGAATTGCCAACGTGATGAACTAACTCGGTTTAGCAATACCCGACTATCTGTTCTAGGTATATCTGATTATTTTCGTATTAGCCCTTCAGTTTGTCAGATGTCGATCCAAGAAGACATTGCTCATTAGGATGTTATCCAATGTTATTGTATAATTTGTTGTGTTTTGCTTGTTAGTCGTGCTGGTACGATAATGCTGTAATTGGCAATTTATGATACCAGCCAGCATAATGATCAATCAGCCCACCCGACAAGCGAGTCATCATCCCAAGCTTTGAATGTAAAAAAGTTACTGAGTAGCAGCCATGGAATCCAGTAATTACAATGCAATGCAGGGAAGATTTCAATGCACGCGACTGTAGACAAAGTAAATTAAAAATTTAAAAGAGAAAATGATGAAATTTCAAAACCAAACCAAAAGAAAGAAATCATGAAACATGAAAAACGAATTTGCAGGCGATTGTCAGGGTTTTTGGTTAAAGCGCAGTGGCGCATGCGCAATGTACTTGTACCTACAATGACAGCCGTTTGTATGTAATAGCGTTAGACGGTTGAATGCAGCGCACGTTGACAAGTCTGCACCTTGAAAATTTGAAAAATTCACTTTCAATGACAACGGCAAACTATCTAACTATGTGTGTGTATGTATGTTTCAAATTGTCGAAATGGTAAAAAATCAAAAAAAAAAAAAAAAAATGTCACAAAACCTCGGGGAAATTATAATCGGCGGTATGTGAGACAACTGAATAATATTGCACAATAAAGCGCCAGAAAAACAAAAAAAAAAAACATAGATGAGATCAGCCGAGACCCAAGCTTGGTAGGCGCAGTATAAGCTAAAATAATGCTTTGCGTTTTTAAGGCTTTAATTTAGGGTGCACCGCTAGACACGATTCGTGGCCTAATGCATGACGGCACGATTAACACTTTCTTTTATTTTTCTGGTGTCACTGGTAAAATTTTTCATGTTTTCACGTCGTCACGGGACGGAGAAAGTCTTTTATTTATAGAAAATTTGTTATCTCGTTTTTTACGAAGAAGAATGTAAACGTTTTCCTTTATGACATTTATCAAAAATATAAGTTGAGTTGTCGAGTACCTAAATTTTCAGGGATCCCGACATGTATAGTAGATAATATTTTCCCGATTAAAAAATTTGTCTACTTCCGTTCCGATTTTTTCTCTTCACTCTTGATTTGTACAAGAAACATGTGCAGTAAAAAATATCTTTGGGGATCCCGGATAAACAATTTTTTTTTTTATTCCGTTCTGAAATTTTTCGGGATCCCGTTGTTTTTTCTTAAACACATTTGTGATTTGTAGAGCAAACATGTAGAGTAAATAATTTTTTTCGGGATCCCTAATATAAAAATTTTTCTAAGATAAAAACTTTTTTGGGATCCCTTTTTTTCTTAAACACTCTTGATTTGTAGCAAATTTTTTTGGGGATTTCAAATACCAAATGTATCTAGTATTGTTCCAAAATGTTTCGGGATCAGGTATTTTTTTTCTTAGACACTTTTGATTTGTACTGCAAACATCTCCAGTATATATTCTCTTTCGGGATCCCGAATATAAAGTCTAGTTCCGTTCTGGAATTGTTCGGGATCCTGCCATTTATTTATTTATGTTTTTTTTTTTTTTTGCAAAAATTTATTTACTACTCACACATTTTCCTTATATACTTTTTACTCTTTTAACATATAAGATGAAGTAGAAAATTTTTTCGGGTTCCTGAAAACCAAATTTGCATAGTGTCGTTACAAAAATTTTCGGGATCTAGAAAATACTTTCTTTTATTTAATAGAGTTTTTTTATTTTTTTTTAATAGTATTATATTCACCCCGCATGTTGGTTAGATGCATATTAGACAGTCCAAATGTACATAATTTACCTATTTCCCAACAGGAACATAAAACCTATCTGTTCCGAATAATTTCGAAATCCCAAACACAGGTTAATAAATAAATTTATGTAAAACTTAAAAAAAAAATTTATTAATTTTTACTTTTAACAACGCGGATTTTAAAATTCGGAATCCCGAATATTAATATATTTGCTAAATTAAACATTTTAAACATTGATTGATTAGGGTCTTGATAATATAAGTAAAAGTCATAAATAAGGGTTGTAGAAGAATAACTCAGGTGATGGTTTTTCAGCAATCTTTTTCTGGGAGAAATATTTAGGTCTCTTTGGACTTGCTTGATCGTGCGAATTCCGATCCTTCATTCATGAAAAGCTTTATAACTACCGATAAGACATGGGTTTATGAGTTTGACATGCCAACAAGTCAAAAATTTTTGGAATGGAACCTGTTTTCAGTCGGTCGTAAAGATAAAACAAAACTCGCTGAAGGAGCTGAAGGCCAGCTCAACAAATGCTTATGACAAGTATTTCGTGGACCCTCAAATTTGTTGTTTGTCACAATGTAAATGGGAATAATGTTTCTTAAAATGCAGATTCAGCAATCATAGCTTATATATATATATGGACCATATCTAGAATATAGTGCTTATTAAAAACTCGGCTGACAGCATTTATCAACACTGTCTGAGACCTGTCTCTTATACACATCTAGATGTGTATAAGAGACAGGTTTCTTAAAATGCAGATTCAGCAATCATAGCTTATATATATATATGGACCATATCTAGAATATAGTGCTTATTAAAAACTCGGCTGACAGCATTTATCAACACTGTCTGAGACAAAGCCTGAAACAACTTGACTATTTCTCGATTTAGAACAACAACAACTTGATGTTAAAGATTTCACATTCGATGATTCAAGTAAATTTTGTAAGTAATGTGGTTGCTCGACCACCCTCGGCTCATAAAAACAAGCAAATGCCGCTGAAGTAACAAGTTCAACACTACCGCGCCACCAAGTCACGTGCTCTCGTAAATCAGTACATGTCACCCACAAAGGTGTTCCATAACTGCACAAGCAAGCTATCATTTATGTTGAAAAGCAAACAACAAGAAGCAATAACAGCAGTGAGTGAGGAGCGCATATAAAGCTCAGGCAAAGCTTGGCGGCGGCTAGTTGGCGTGATGATAGTGTTTCTGCATTTATTGCACGTAACTTCATTGTTGTTGTTGCTGCTATTGCGCTGCCATTTCGTAACGAATGCACTCAAGTGTGATGTGTAGCGGTGTAATGTGATTTTGAGGTTAGGCCACAGAAATATAATTTCCATAGAAAAAATTGCCATTTATTGCACCTCACTTGTTGCTACCACACACGGATTTTTTTGTTGCTGTTGCTGCGGTGATTGGCGTAAAGGCTCGAATTCAGTCGTCTGTCGCAATTTTATTTACATTATTTGTTATGATTTATTGTTGTCGTTGTCGTTGTTGTTGTTGTTGTTGTTGCTCTTCACTACAAACAATTATAAGGTAATTGGTTTTGTTGTTGTTAGGCCTTTATTATCAGCGATAATCATGCTTTCGTTTTTGTTGTTGTTGTATGTTGTTGTTGTACAATGACCGTGCGGGCATGCGCAACCAAGTGTAAACAGCGAATAGCTAATTCAAGTGGCCAATAAACGCCGAAAGTGGCGCACAAAGCAGACGAGCAGTCAGCCAATGCAGTTAAAGACATTACCAATGCTGAGTGGCTGTCGTCTGTGGCCCTAAGAAAAAGTCAGGGTGCATATTTAATGACCACTTGTCGCTGACGATGGAAATTGATGATACTTTTGTTATTTGTTAAGTTAAAACAGCAACTTACTGGCGCGTTAGATAGATTTGCGGGCAGTGTGTTAAGTCAGTAACTTTGTAAGTGGAGGAAAATGGTCTTAAGAAAAGCTGTTGTTTAAGGACTCACAAAATTGTATGTATTTCTAATTTATTTATTTTTCTCAAACTTGCATGAAGTCTTTCATTTCATAAAAAAGAGTTTTTTTTTACAATTATAATACATTTTAGATTTGAAAACGTAGAGGTATTCTAAAAAAAAATCACCCGAAATTGTAGAGCAGCCAGAAGATGTTAACAGAGAAATTATCTTGCAACAAAGTAGTCTAACCATAAAGGTTAGGTTAGGTTAATCTGGTAAACGAATGAGCCAAGCAGAGACAAAGCTTTGATCCTTTGTGATACCATATGGAGTTCAGTTACTAGGTCCATGAGGAGTAGTCAACCTTTGGGATGCCTGCGCTTTACGCGAAATATTCGATAATTTAAGGCAAATTTCTCTTTTTATGTGCACTACTTAGGCAGTAAATCCTTAGAAGTACGTAGGTGCTTTTATATTTCGGGATTCGAGACTAAAAACAAATGTTAATCATTGAAAACCCCTTTTTTTGCCAGCGTTTTAACAAAATCTCGAAGCACTTTTGCCACTCTGATTAAACTATCTCCAAAAGATGTGTTCCGAGCGCATCAACTACTACTTTAAGTGTCGAAAAATGTTCACCTCTTAGTTTATTTTTTACGAACGGGAATAAAAAAGAGATCACTCAGTGCCAAGTCAGCACTCCACGGTGGATGACTCTTCAAATCGATGTTTTAAGTGCTCGAAAATATAGTTGCTTCAGTCAATATGTGTCGGTGTGGGAAAGCTCACATTGTCGTGGTGATGAGCGCTCTGTCTGTTGTTGTCAAGAATCTCCGTTGTGACCTCTACTCAACATCGTTTCTACAAAAGATTTATGTTATTGACATTCTCTATTATTTCTCTGATGATAACATCACGACTTTCAAAGGATGTTTATTTAATTTTTCCGATGTTATCGTCATTAACAGAGGTCAGTGTCCATCCAACTCACATAAGGCGAGGTTTCCATAACTTCACGACGTTCACTCAATGCTTTATGTCATTCAAATACTTTTAGCCGTAATAAAATGGACTCTCTGTAAGCTTTCTGCAAAATTTTCAAATAATCCATGGTGTGATACTATAAGGCAATTTATTAAAGTATTTTCCAAATCGCGATTTATCATGTCGTGAACAAACAAATTATCGAAATGATGTTGTGAAAATATCACAGGCACTTCCTTTTTGATCCACTGTTGTGGGATTACACTTGAAACATCTTGAATCCCACACTTTCAGTCAACCATCTACCATAAATACATTATTAGGAATCGAAATCAATCTCATAAAGATGTTGCATGGGTTTCCTCAGGTAAAAAACAACATTTCTTCAACAATTTTTTTCTCATATAAAAATGAAATATTTTATTAAAATTTTTTATGGTTACGTGTATTTTGTATTAACAAAACAATACTGAAATTTTTGTAAAAAAAAATTTTTTAAACTATTTCCGGTGACCCCTCGGAAAAGAGATGCGCCCACGTTGGCAGGATAACTCCTTACAGGATCATCTAAAGTGAAAAATACTTGTTTTAGTTAAAACCTTAACTTAGAACTTGGACGTAGAAAAGAAAACTGAAAATTGGATTCTTGGCAGATATTATAACCGAAGAAATAATCCTTCGTTCAAGTCTTTGAAAATTGTATCTCAAAGACCTGTGTAAAATTTCAAACAGATTTAGTAGTTCTTGAGAAATCTTGCCAACCGACTACAAAACCACCAAAATATCGTATCTGCGACTGTCCAAGTTTAATTCCTATTCAAATATATCTATGTCGCTTCTAAAAATAAATATTTTCCTCTCTCTCTCCCTCTTCCTCTCCTATCGAGCTGTCTTTTAACCCCAGCTGCATAAAATCGCTTTGATTTGCATATTTACACCAAATTTGTATCGTAACTGCAAACAAGTAAAATTATTGAAGCGTTAAGTTGATGGGGAAAATAACGGCAATTTATTATTATTATTGCCCAAAATTAATATTAACTGCTAAAATTTAAAGGTAAAGCGAAATCATAAACAATGTGGCTATTATAGAGTATAGTATACATTAATATATACATATATAAATATAGATGCTTTTAAAATTTGCTTAATAAAATATTCGGGTCGCTTAATTGGAGTTTTAACTTCGTGGAAACTTTCAAAAAATATTTCGGTTAATTTTATTAACGGCTAAAGGCAACAAAACACACTGTAATCAATTCATTTATCTGTTGGGCTTTGTAGAAGCGATCAAAAACCAATTTTCTGTAGATAAAATTTTTTTTTTACGGCATATTATATATGTATATTAGGGTGTTTTTTTTTTAACAAATATTTTTTTCAGTCCCGTCACGAAATTTCCTTGGAAATACCCTTAACAAAATTCCCTGAAAATTTTAGCTCTTAATATTAACATTAAGAACTGGACCAAGGCCTGTAAAAATTTCCCCTAGAAAATAGGCAACAATCGTGAGTTTTTTATCTTTAAATTCCTACAGATCAGAGGTATTTTATAGCATCGCTTTGACTTTAGAGGCATATTTCTCAGAATTGTTCACTCTACAAAAGTGCCCAGTGCAACAAAGTCGTAACTCACACCGGCGAGATAGTACGAGGCTCTAAACTGATTTTTCCATGAAATTCGCAATTTTTTATTTATATCGTAAATGACAAGAGCTACAGAAAAAAGTGTTGATGACAAATTTGTACGACATTTTATTTGCTATAAAAAAGGTCCGAGGTCATAATCGCTATCATTAATACTTCTTGAGATATTCAGCTGTTTAAGTAAAAAATTATTAGCTCAAAAAACAAACACCCTAATGTATATACAATAAATGCTCGTACTAGCTCATTACTACTAAAACATGCAAGTCAGGCGATTGACACATCTTTAGTGTGACGAGCATTTTGCGAATTGCCAATTTAAAGTTTCATGGTCAAAATACTGCTTTTTGTGACAAAATTTTTAAATTCGTAAATGCAATAAAATTGTTAATGGTGTTGCTAAAAGTTTGGTAAAAATATTCAGAAAAATCTCTTGCAATGTTGCGTTTTTTTAACAATAATTTAACTGTTACAGTTTCCGTTAAAGAGAGGATAATTGAAAAGTAAAAAACTTGAATCAGAAATGTATTTCAATCTAATATTTTTTTTTCCATATTTATATACATTACGACAAAAAAGTACCCGGAAAATGTAATTAAAACGTAAAATTATTCGTCAATATTCATTTTGTCACCTTCAAAGTAATCGCCATCAATATTACAAGACATCGCTTATACCAACGATTTTTCCAGACCCCGAAGCATTTTTTACAATTATTACATTAATCGACCAACTAATACTACGCAATGTATATGTGTATTCTTGTAAAAGTATTTAGAGCGAAATTTTATTTAAAAAATTAATAGAGCTCAGCTCCGCGTCTCTGCGAGCATGACATTGTACTCGAACTTATATATTACTGAACTCGGGCTAGGTTGGTAATGCGACCGAGAAAAGGAGATCCATAAGAGTTAAATACAATGTTTGTATTTGCTATTAAAGAAGAAAAGCATAGATAAAGGGTAAGAAAGGAACAGCAGCGAACTTCTTCTGCGGCACTATAATGAAGATAGTTACAAACCAAATGACCACAATTTAGTCTCTTAGGACCAAATTTTTCGCGCCGGGTGGGCTTTTAGTGTAACAGCAAGTTCTTTTACTTTATACTGAATACCAAGCGACAATTAAAGCTATCCGCAGCTTTTACACTAAGTCTCTCTGTGTTAGATTATAATATACAAGGATGCAATAACTAGACTGTTAGTGGAAAAAAGAGACGAATTTTCTCGCTCGGGGGCAGTCAAGAACAAAAATCCGCTAAGCTTGACCATTAAGTTTCTTCACGGGTTACTTGAAGCAGTGAACTCTAAAAAAACATATCAGATCTTATAAGATGGCATAGATGGTGGACAAATCAAAAAGCATTTACTTTTAGGGAAGTGGAAACAAAGTAATATTGTCTGAGTAAGTCCGACATAACGACACCTTTTGAAGTTACATTAGAGCAAATTTTTCGAAATAAATCCATTTAAATTGAAAAGAAATTGTCCCTCCAGAAATAATAGCATAAAAAGCCCCTTTGAATTAAAATCTCCCAAATGATAGAAAAAAGGAGAGCTCCATTTATTAAAGATCATATATGTTTGCCATTTTGCCCAACTCTCCTCAAGTTGTCCCTTGTAAAACTTAAATAAAAGCTGGAATCGCTAAAAAGAGATGTTTTCATTGTTTGCCGTCAACCACTTTACTGAAAGTTTTTTTAACACAACTAAAACTGTGATTTATTTTAGCCCTGATAATTTTCACATGTGGGAAGATGGGACAACCACTACGCAAACTGGCATATATCTCTAACCATTATTGCTTGTTTCCTCTGAACTCAGATCATATTGCCCACCATCTGCATACATACAAACATAAGTCGGTTTAATTTCTCCGCTAAACCAAACTAAATATATCATTTTTATCGACTTGTAAATATTTATATATAAATACATACACATATATATATTTTGCTGAGTGCTTTGCTTTTAAAATTTCAAGTTTACCCCCGTTCTGCGGCCATTGTTGTGTTCGAGCGGCATTTAAATTCACTGATGCAACGAAACGCATTAACATAACTTGCATTTTAAAACTAAAACTATGCCCATCGACTGTGCAATACAATATGCTTAGCTGCCGCCAATAGCAGCAACAATATTTAGCTCAGGGTTATCATAAATTTTGATCGAATGCTTGGCATGGAATTGAGGTCAAAATTAAAAAGTGCTGGTGGTGTAAGAGTGCACTCTTCGCTTGCAAAGTGAAGTGAAGTAAAGAGCATAAATGCATGCGAAAAAGAAGTAGAAAATATAGCGAAATAATTGGGAATAGGGAAAAATCCAGTGTTTCAACAATAACAACTACAAAAGCATGTTATCAACTCTCTGTTTCAACATTGGGGTTTTTAGGTTGCAAGAAGTGCAAGTTGTTGGAAATAAGAATATATTCCGTCGGCAGCAGAATATTGTGCGCTTTATTTGGGGGAAATATCGTTTGATATTGTTCACTTTGCATAGAAGTTGCGTTCGCAGGGAGTTATGCATGTAGAATTTGCAACAGTATTTTTGCGAAGTAGGCAATTTACAACGAAACCCCATTTGCTTCTATTCTTTGTTAAACACGAAGAAAGCAAAACTAACGACGCAGTTGTTATGGCCAATGATATCGATGTTATCGGCGTACGCCAGCAGTTGTGCACTCTTGTAGATGATAGTACCTTTTCTACTCAGCTCTACAGCTCGAATTAATTTCTTCAAAAGTAAATTGAAGATGTCGTTTGGTGTCGAAAGGCTCGGCGAGGTCCTTCCCAATCTTGACAGAGCTTTTAGTATTGCTCAACGTCAGTTTATAGGCGTATTAGATTCTGTCAAGAAAGTATTCCGAATTAATAAATGAAACGAATATTTTTCAATCGAATTTTTTTTGATGTCTTCAATTGAGTCAAAGCGTGTTCCCCGAAGTGGATATTTCAGTATGAAGAAAGGTAAAAGCCACATAAAGCCAAATCAGGGAGATTCGGTACTTGTTCAATGATATTTGTTAGGTGTTTGTCCAAAATTTCCAGAGTGAGAGAGGGAAATAAAGAATTCCCGATACTGTATTGACAGAGTGTACTTTTGCGGTGATACCAAATTCGGACGTATCGGCATAAAGGCATCCCCTTTGGTGCTATCGAAAGCAGCTTTAAAATCGACGAAGATTTAGCGTATGGTGAATATCTGGTCAGTTGTTGATTTTCTAGACCTGATAAGGTCCAATCACAGCGAATCGCATTCGATGGAACGATGAGCTGTACGAGATATACGACGACATTGACATAGTTCAGCGAATTAAAAGACAGCGGCTACGCTGGCTAGGTCATGTTGTCCGGATGGACGAAAACGCTCCAGCTCTGAAAGTATTCAACGCAGTACCCGCCGGGGGAAGCAGAGGAAGAGGAAGACCTACACTCCGTTGGAAGGACCAGGTGGAGAAGGACCTGGCTTCACTTGGAATATCTAATTGGCGCCACGTAGCGAAAAGAAGAAACGACTGGCGCGCTGTTGTTAACTCGGCTATAATCGCGTAAGCGGTGTCTACGCCAATTAAGAAGAAGAAGAAGATAAGGTCCAATCAGTTTGTTGAGGGTGGATTTTAATCTTCCACTCAGTACGCTCGATGAAACCTTATATGACGCTAGTCCCCCTTTTGTAGATTTAGCAGAGCACACTTAAACTCCAATCGTCGGGCATGCTTTCGTGCGTCCATATTCCACGAAAAAACTGATACATTCTCCTTATCAATAACTCGCCGCCATATTTGAATGTCACGACTGGCAATCCATCGGCCCCGCCGCTTTCTTGCTCTTCAGACGTGTAATTGCTATTCGAACTTCTTCATGGTCAGGGAATGGAACGTCCACTGCATCGTCATTGATTGAGGAATCGGGTTCACCATGTGTTATGCTCTCACTGCCATTCAGCAGGCTGGAGAAGTGTTCCTTCCATAATTGTATTCATTTAATTTCTGGAGTATAGTCCGGCCTTGAAACCTTCTATGAGTCGCCACATTTTTTCGTAGAATTTTCGAGCATTAACCCTGTCGGCCAGCTTGTCAAGCTCTTCAGACTCACCCATTTTGGCCTCTCTCTCTTTTTTGTCTGCAAATGCGTCTCGCTTCCCTCTTCAACTCTCGATATCTATCCCCTGTATCACAAAAGTATTATAATGCATATATTTATTATCGCCGGGGTCAAGTATATGTGAGTCAATTTAATTATCCATACACGTGTAATAAGTCTTCAACGAATGACTTTTTAGACTTTTTTTGCTTCGAAAAGACAAAAAAGCAAAGTCTGATGAATACTGTAGCTATACGTTGATTTTCGTTTCATATTTCGCCAAAAGGTCAGAAACAATCATGTTGACGGAGCATTATCGTATAAAATCTTCACGTATATGCCTCAAAACTGAAAGCAGTATTTTTTATTGACCGTTTCACTTTGTAGAACAAATCCATTGTGAAGCACATGACGTTTATCAAAGAAAACTATGAGTACCGACTTTTTGACTCACCGATTTTGATATGGTTTTTTGATTTCAGCTCATTTTTGGATCGTCATTCGTTAGGTAGTTGCATATTTTCGATGTTATATTCAAGAACAAACGTCTGATCGCTGGTAATAATGCGTTCGATGTATGTAAGCTACCTAGTCAAGCTAGCCGACGATTTTCAAGCAGTGTTTCTTGAATTTCTTCGAATTTTTCGTCATAACGACTCGCTTGAGACAAGTTTTCGATAACTTATCGACCTTCACTAAATGCTTTGTGCCACTGAAATAATTGTGATAACACAATAACACTTCATTGGTCCAAAATCCATCTTTACGTACAAATGGGGGTACAAAATGTTTATAGAATTGTTTATAGCAGTGTTTAACTGTAATCTTGATAACTCTTTATCATATCATTGCTGTTAAATATTACTTCTACTTAAATTTATTTGATAATACTTTGTAGTACAAATACGCCAAATCCGATTTTGTTATAGTTTGACATTTTTTAAGCTAACAAACTAGGGGTGCTAATGAATGAATGAAGTCTAAAATTAGGTAATTCCACCATATGTAAGAATAATACAATTTTATAATTTTTTTATAGTAACAAATACGGAAGGGAGAAGCTCTTGTGCAAACGAACATTTTAATACTTTCATAATTTGAAGCGATCAAAGCCGGGAAAGGCTGAAAGAAATATTAAAGTAAACTCTACTCTACTCTAGGATTTCTAAGGAGAACATTAAAGCAAAAAACCACAAAAGAATTTTGAGTTGTTTATTTAAAAACTTAGATCAAATAACAGCCTCCATTATTCATAGTAACCCTTAATATCTATTGAACCCCCTTTGTACTTATACTTGTGTAATACTTATGTTTCCGGGTCGCTTTTATTGAGCGACATGCCTTTAGTCTCCTTAATAAAGACTACAATATAAACCAAACCCAGAATAGTTGTAAGAGCAAAGAACAACATCGGCGCGTAGAGGCCAAAAGCAACCAAAGAAATCGGAAACATTTTCATTAGAATAAAGCCGATGATGTTGAAGATGACCAAGCAAACGGCGGCCGCTTTGGCGCGTATCTATTTTTTTGAAGAGAGACACTTTTAATATACCAATATATATATATGTATATCCACATTTTAACTCACCTTCGGTGGCATTAACTCCACCAACAAAACGAATGGAATTGGTATCAGACCCGAATTAGCCACGAACATAATGAAGCAAACATTTAACAGTGGTAACCATGCGCTCAGAGGCGATAAATCCACCGTAGTGTTTTGCAAGAGATAACCATACAGACCAAATAACGTCATACCCACACTAGTGGCCGCACAAGAAAATATCAACAACGGACGACGGCCGAATCTATCGACCAGTATGGTGGCTGTGTAGACGCCAGTGACTTGCACCAATCCCACAATGATGGTATTGGTGTCCGGATGCAGTTCGGTGCGCGCGGCTACAAATACACTCGAAGTGTAGTAAAGTATGGCATAGGCGCCACAGAAGACATTCAGCCACATGAGCACGAACCCATTGCCGAAAGCAATCATAGCGCGTTTATTACCTGTGATTTGGAGAGAGCGACAGAGAGATAGAAAGAGAAAGAAACGAACAATCATTTTGTTTTTGAGGATCCACATGCTTCACTCACAGAAATCATGCCACGTCAAACTATTCGTGTTTGCTTGGTCACTGGTTACATCGCTTTTAAGCTTTTCAAACGCCATTTCAAATTGCGTGGCGCTCTCTTTTGTTGACGGTTCATAGTTGCGATAGAACTTCAGCGACTTTTTAGCGCGTTCATCCTGACCGCGCTGCAGCAAGTACATTGGTGTTTCCGGGAAGAATATTTGAAGTACCATATAAATTATGGGTAGTAGTATACCGAGTATTGGTATATAATGGTAGGGCACGCGTGCTGTTATTATATAACCACAAAATATGCCGCTATTTAAAGTTAAAGAGAAAAATGAGGTTAAGCGGCCACGAATTCTGGAAAATATAGAGAATAAATGTTTCATAATCAGTCACTGTATTTATATATAATGGATCAAGTGTTAAGGTAGGCCCATTGAAGTAGGAAAATCTACAAATTTAATAATTATCTATATTTTTTTCGGGTTTCTACACAGAGATAAACTTGTAATACAAAAGTATATGTAAACGCTTTCAAAAATAAAAAAGTTCATAGAACTTCACCAGAACTTTCCGAGCAAATTTGTAGTATTTGACCTTGTCTCGATTTTGTTAATTTGTTCTCGTCTTTAGTCGGGAAACTTTACGTGAAAAAAAGGTTTCTCTTTTCGTCTTAATGTTCAAAAGCTTGACCCGAATTCAGTCTGAGTTGGAGGATAGGAACTCTCTAACCTCTTTACAATGCATAGAGCCGCGGAAATTCAAATAGGAGCACTTCTCGTTTCAAGTTTTTCAAAAACGGTCTATTGCATAAGGCAGGCAGTTGAATAGCAGAATCAAAGATCAATCGTCTGATCGTCTGAGGATGTTGTCATTTCAAGACCAAATTTTAACAGAATGGAATGGTTAATTTTGGGTTCAGATATGCCAAGAATTGGCTGCTGACAACTTTTATATTAAAAAAAAAAAAAAAAACAACTACGAGAAGTAGAAATTTTTACTACCAAGTTTTCCTAGTCTTGTTTTTTGACCAACATATACTTTGAATGGATTAAATTTTTGATTGAAAAAGTCAAAACTCCAACTTATTGTTAGGACGATGGCAGTAATATTGGCCTAAAAACAAAGTCGTACGCAAACAAAGTAAGGGTAGTAACTGTAAGTTTGAAGTATGACGTCCCCACAAGTGCTATACATACTTTGGTTCAGCAATTTCACCAATAAAAATTGGTATGATGACATAAGTGCCACCGCCTGTGACGCCAGCTAGAAACCGACTTAAATATAGATATTCCACGGAGCGTGCAAAATATACGAGTATCCAAGAAACCTATAAAAAATATGCAGTTAAGACAACGGATTAATTTAAAAATCTTTTTACACTTACTATATACGGTACGGCTAGACAATAGTTGCTAGCTTTACGTCCGATAAAATCTAACAATACGCCATAGATGATATTACCGACCCCACCGCCCAGCGATGTTAGCCCACCAATCCATGAACCCTCATTTACAGTTATAACGAAATCTAATTCAGTATCTGCGGGCGATTGCAATTTCGACAGTATCACCGAAAACCAACCCAAGCCGAAGCCATGACAGAAAGTGATGATCGTAACTGTAAATATTATAAAAGTTGGTTGTACATACAAATATATATGTATAGGCATATGTAACTTTGTTGTTGACGTAAAATTAAGATAATGTAGATAAGCAAATATTGCATTTAAATTGACAAGAAAAGTAAATATTTTTATGTCTGCGAATTGCCAAGTAAATATTTACCATTACTTTCATAAATATAGTATGGCGCAATTATAAATCTAAAAATATAAAACTTCGATATATATATTGGGAGCTTGTACTGCGCCCACTTTACTTGCGAATACCTAACTATTATAATAACAGTAGTTTAAAATGACAAATTCGTAATCAGGAAACCTCAAATATCTTACACATCAATCGAAAATTTTTCCTTAACACATGTTGAGTAATGTAGTTTACGCATTTGGAATGTTCGCAAATATCATATTTCAAACAGCGGTAGTAGCATTCCCCTAGCTACATATCTTCTAAAAATAAATCCATAATTTTTCTAACAGATGGTATTAAAGCCATCCGTAACTCGTGTTGTACCATATAAGTGTATGTATATTACTATAGGG
Organism: Bactrocera latifrons; assembly: GCF_001853355.1. Classification (NCBI taxonomy): domain Eukaryota; kingdom Metazoa; phylum Arthropoda; class Insecta; order Diptera; family Tephritidae; genus Bactrocera; species Bactrocera latifrons. The sequence continues at coordinate 2,146,470 of NW_017535630.1, read as the reverse complement.
CGTTAGACGATAAAATTTCGTACTAAAAAAAACTTACTAGACAGTTTTGTGATAGCTTGACTCAATATTGTTGTTTTTTGAGCACGCGTCACAGTTGGACACCAACAAAGCTACGCCAAAATCTACATTAAAGTACTTTGAAATCTACTGTTTTTCTTCAATAATGCCGAAAAGGCAAATCAGATGGGTTATAATGGAAATCGAAGTGCCCGACTATCATGCATGCACTGCTTCGAAAGTTCAAAAGTTAAACATTGGCTATTATTATGGTTTTCAACCCAACTGCTGTCACACTTCAACTTTTTTTGGTTATTTAACTGGAAGTCAAACATTGGCCCCTATTATGCATTTTGGCTGTAATTTCGAAATTTGGTATTATGGTTTTCAACTCAACTTGTCAAACAATTTTTGGTTGAAGCTGTCAAACTTTAACTTTTTTTAGTATTGGTTTTCAACTATATACCAATAAGGTTGACTGGGGAATAACTGCTAAAAGGCAGTTGTAGTAAAACATTAATGAATTTATGTGTGACAAATTTTAATAGAAAGTGAACAATTGATAAAAAAAAACTGTTTTATTTACAATTTCAAAGTACTTTAATCCGTTATTAAGTACAAATCTTTAGGAAGGTAAAACATTTGTTGAGCTGATTCCAATTCCCGGAACTGGGCGAAGCAAACTACAATATGGAAACCTAATAAAAAAAAGTAAAGAATCGTGGTTAGTGTTTCGAACATAAAGAGTCGATACAATAAACAATCCTATTAATATATTATGACAATATATATGAGTAAGCTTAAATGTTTAAAGCTTATTGGCATTCTTGAGCCATTGCTGTTTTATCCAAAGCGCACATACTTATTTGTGGTGTTCTTAATATTTAAAAGCAGACTTTGTAAACAACCACAGATATCGTAGATTGCTTCAGTCCACAGTTAAAGTAATTTAAAATGCATTATTGGTAACTGACAGCAAGGAAATGGAAATTGTGTGATAACGTTCCAAAATATCAATTAGTAAAAAACAAAATGATTCCGCATTCAAATGGCAATAGCTTACGATTTGCAATAAACATTATTTAGATGCCATTTAATTGTCAATACAACTTTAACTTACTTGGTGTTACAAAGTTCGAATTAATTTGAGTGATCACGAAGGCTTTTTCTTATACGCAGCACATTGATTTTTCAAAGTTATCAGGTGTTAAATAGCTGTCAAATTTTCATTTTTTTATATTGGCAACATCAAGCAAACTTCAACTGAAAATAGTTGAAGATCGTAATACCAGAATAGAGTTGGGTTGAGCTGAAGTTCAATTCCTTCAACTTCAATTCAACCGACTAAAGTTGAAAATCGTAAAAGGGGTAATTGTAAAATTTCTGAAGCGGCTGATTACTGATGAAACGTGAGTCACTTACAACAAAATATCCTATGACCAAACTCTTAATTCGGCAGCGTACTTTCGAGCATAAGACCGTCTGAAGGAAGCAATCACTCAGCAGTGGCCAGCTATTGCCAATAGGTGCGGAAATTTTCTCCATAAGCGCTGCGAGCTTGGTGGGATGGTTCTTATGCATTCAATTTTTAGTCCGAACCGGATTTTGCTGCTTATAAAAATCAACTGTGTCAGTTTTCTATGAGAATGGCATTATGAAATTAGCTTCAAGACAGAACACATGTTTGATTGACTGTCGTTTCTTTTAAGTTGTTCGTGAGTTATAGCGTCGCAAACATGGAGTAAAATAAAGAGAAAATACGGCATATTTTACAGTACTACTACGATAAAGGCAAAAAATGCATCTCATGCCGCCAATAAAATTTGTGCAGTTTATGGACCCGATACAGTTTCCATTTCTACCGCACAACGATGGTTTCAACGTTTTCGTTCTGGTGTGGAGGTGGTGAAAATCGAAAATTGCGATAAAATCGCTGAATTGCTCGAAAGAGACCGGCGTAGTAGCAGCCGTAGCATCGGTTAAGAGCTGGGCATGAGTCATCAAAAAAAAATGTTATGAACAATTGAAAATTCAATAAAAATACCGCAAGAAATAGCGCAAGACTTTTTTGCAAACCTGCAATAGGAATTTGTGAATTAAAGAAGGAACTGTCCAAAAATATATTCAAAAAAATACCCTCAAAATAGTACGTAGAAAGTGAGCTGCTATATTCCGGAAAATGTATAAACATTATTTTTTTTTGCAAAGACTTAATATATGTGCGGATCACTGAAGACACCTAAAATATATTCGAAAAATAAATTTTTAATCCCACAACCGAAAATTTATATTCAATATTTAATACGATTGTTTGGAATGAAAAACAGGATAAAATTAAATAAGAAAAGATTAATAGAAAATTTAATAAAAAATT
>NW_017535630.1:2136740-2143300 GCF_001853355.1 Bactrocera latifrons | reverse complement strand
ATTTTTTCGTATTTTGGATTTCACTATTTGAAACTAGTAAAATTAATTATTGTGAAATTATTGTACTCTCAATCCAGTAATTTTAGTTCATTAAAAATCACAATTTTCACGACTCGGTCAGCTCTTTCGTTGCACAATTTTCACAATATTTCCTTCATTACACAGCATTTCCAAATATAACGGTATACAAATTTGAGTCACTATAATTGTTGCATTAATTTTCTAATGTCGCTACTGAAATTATAGAAATTCCCACTTTAAAGAAACATTTTTTTTTTTTCACCACTGAATTGTGCAAAAAACTTTCAAAGCAGAATGTTTCTAAGCATTCACACTATATGTATATGCCGTTTCTTCTCTTTCTCTCTTAAGCTTCAACACACAAATGTATGCCTTAAAACAAATTAGAGAAAAAATATTATTAACTGTTAAATGCTCACATATGCTTTAAAATATTATAAAAAATGTATCAAATATTAAATTTTGCACATTATCTTCCATTTCACTCCATTTTCTGAAAGCACTGAAAAACTACATTTGTTTTTGTCTGCTTACTGCACACTGAAGCCAGCAATTGTCGCCGAAATTCAAATTTGAAGACGCCTTCCGAATTTTTACACAAACCAAACATTTTTCAAGAATTTACGCATAAAATTTATGCAAAAGCAGAAACTCGGTAATGGCCAACCGCGCTTTGGCTGATTCTATATACTAATTGTGTTCTTTTGAAGCGGTCTCACGCCGAACTGACTTTATATATATACATAATTTCATCTTAATGCCTTCACTTACGTCATATTGCATTATCAGTCAGCAAATTTTAATACTTTTCTCCCTATATACATACGGATATAATATAGGCTCTGCTATTATATGGACCACACATTTATTTATAAAGCCGTTATAAATGCATTTGTTACAGTTGGAATTATAAACGTAAGTGCAATTAAGTATTTGAGACATTTAGACAATGTTTGCTTTTGATTATATTTTTATTATATTTAACGTAATCACATTTGTACTTGGGTAATTTCTTTAAGTTTTTTTATACAGTTTGAAAAAATGTATGAATAAGTAACTACGGAAATGAATGTGCATTTTTTCAATAAAAATTTCGAATAAATTTTTCAATAAAAATCTTTTCGGATCGAAAAAAAACTATTTATAGCAAAAAAAAATCTTACAAAAACGTAACATCAACTTTACAACTTTTTTCGAACGTTAAAATTTTGAAAATTCATGACGCCAAAATTTCACGCAAGAAAACACGTTTTGTACGATAAAAATTTTTGTATATAAATTTTGTGTGGAATGACCCATATAGTAAGCATATTTGTAATCATACATCTTTATATATATATGAGTGCAATTGTTAAAATATAACCTAATGGTTTATGATGGGGAAAATCCGAAGGTCTATATGCCACGTGTTGCTTACCTAACCGGCAAAATATTTTATTTATTTTATAAATATCTGCAAATAATTTATCAAACTATAAGATACGGAGATACAAGATTTAGCATCAGCTAAAATTTATTGTGGGAAGTTTTGGAAGTTTTTACGCTCCGTGTAAATATGAATCTAATTTTAACTAGGTTATCCATTTTTCGGCAACTCATAACGTAAGCTTGAATGGAAAAATACTAATTCCTTTGTACATGGTGCTGGTCCACATTTTTAAGTCATTATTTTGGCCTTTTCAAAAATATTTGACTAATTTTTTTGACACTATTAAGTCCGGCCATAAATTCTGTTACAAGTTTAAGTACATTACATAAATGACTCTGTAACACATCTTTTAATAAAGGCATTTTTATTTAATGATCCATATATTAATCAAGCGATCAAAAAAATTGTATTCGAAACGACGCGGAGATTGATCAGTAGCAGCACACACAGTTTCTATTGCAATTGACGAGGCATTCGAGAGGCAATATTCCTCAACTCTAACCGCAATCTGTAATCTTATCGACCGATCATTTGCAGCAATCCAAAAGTTTCATTTTTACCTGATGCTTGACTAATAATATGAGAAATTATTCGAAGTCCCAGTAAAAATTAAATATAAACTTTTGAGTGTCCAAAGAATCAAAATAAACGTTGTTATAGGTCAGAAATCATCTCCTCCTGCTGGGTCGAAGAAATATTTAAATTTCGATATGTTAATGGTATTGTGACAGCTCCTAATAAGACTGCAAATGACAATAAAAGAAGTGCGGGGTGGTTTTTGGCTTATGTAATGAAGCAGGCTCTTATTATAAGATCCAATGCTCTCCATCTAAGAGAAAATTGCTTACTCAGACGCCCCACCAAACCATTACGGAAACTACCATTCAACCCATTGTACTTCTGGCTGGTAACCAAATTAAACCTTATCCAGAAACTCAGTGGATTTGATAAAACACTTGATACTTTTCCATTCCAGCTCCCAATATCTTTTAAGTTGAAGCTTTTTTTTTTTTAATTTGTTTATTAAATACTTTTTGAAGTGTGAATTCCCTCAGCATAATCATCTGTTTTCCAAGGAGACGTTTAAAAATAATGATCAATTGTGTGTAAACAAACCGTTTCGACCATAAGTCATTGTAAGGAAATACTTATCACCCAGAAGAAACTTTGTAAGGTTTCATCCATTTAGAATGTCGCAATCGATAGGGTAGTTTTTTTTTCAGTTTTAGGTCACAGGTGCCCCTACAATTAACTTCTAAATTTACTTCTTGCCTTGTCGCTTATTTAAACTATTTTCTATGTGAATCGTTAATCTTTCGGGGCCTTGTTTGGTTATAATGCGATACCATGGCTCAGAGAGGTTTTCAAAATATGCCTTAAAATTTAATTGTCAAAGCTATATTTACCCAGCAATATTAAATGTGGTTTCTTTCGTGACTTAATTAGACCAATTTAGCCATGGGAAGTGGTGTGAGGCAGTGCTCCGGTTGTCATGACTGAAAAGTGCTTTTTTCTTCGCCAAATAGCAGCACTCATTGCGCAACCAGTTTCTAAGGTTTCATACATTATATGACTCAAGCAAGTTTTTGAGACGCCTACTATCTTTATCGTATCATGCCCTGCTTCAATTGGCTGTCTGCCAATATAAGATCATCGACTTTGTTACGCTATTCTCAATTGTAGCCATATTCAGAGACGCTCATCAAAAACAAAGATTCGACCATATTGTAGCTCATTAAAGCAATTTTTGACGTTCGCCATCGAAGGAGTCACCGCTTACAACTTCAACTTTACATTTCACTGCAAAAATCAAGAATCGTATCACGCATTTTCCATTTTTCTTAAATCCGCAGATAGATGTTGTAATCACAATATCAAATCTACACATGACATTGACTGCCAGTCTTTCTGTTAATTTAGTATAGCAGAATATAACACATACTCATGGAAGATCTCGGTCATTTTAAGAAACCTGTATTTGCTTAATTTTTCCAAAACATAGTCAACCGAAGTGCCTTATAACAAAAAATTGTATATGAGAGCAAAGTGTTCAACTCTGTTTTCTTTTTTTTAATATTTCCTTTATGTTCAATTCGTACAATGTACTTTAAAAAGTTGCCCATAACAGGAATGCTGTTTCCGCCCATCAACATGCCTTGGAAATTGCATTGCTTAAAGCTGGTTTGGTCTGGTTGTGCTGGTTTTGACTACAAAAACCTGTCATCGCAATGTAATTGCTCCATTTAAGATTTCAATGCTCACAAACAGAAATTTAATTTACTGCACTACCCTCGCTTCGAAACTCTGCGCCAACAGAAACATGCTACTTAATCGCTAATAGGTCGTCTTAATTCCGCGTTGCTGTTGTAAATTAATCGCTTCATCCCCAAGTAGTTAATTATATCATAAATTTATATATATACATATTTGCATACGTACACTGTTTTTCTAAATAATCAAAACTCTATTCGTTGCACTGATATATGTACATATGTAATGCTTAGTGCATAGTGAAGTGGTGAGCAAAGAAAGCAGCGCTTAACAAAATCCAGTCAAATCTTTTCATAATAATTTTAATGCACATTTGCTCTTTTTTCGCGCTCTTCCGCTTGTTGGTTCCATTTGTGCTTGTCAATTTTCATATATTCCTCTTTTTCTTTTTTACTGGTGTCCACTTTTTTGCGCAAACTCTTAATTCAGTGCTGGTCAGCTGGGCGTATACGTAATGTTTGACGATGCATTGAAATTAAGATATCGAATCTCAGAATGAAAATTGGGCCTGGCAGTGAACGAGGGCAAGACCAAATATCTGCTGTCATCAAACAAACAGTCGTCGCACCCACGACCTTCCTCTAACGTCACTATTGACAGTCATAACTTTGAAGTCGTAGATAATTTCGTCTATCTTGGAACCGGCGTAAACAACGCCAACAATGTTAGCCTGGAAATCCAACGAAGGATAACTCTTAACGACTGGTGCTACTTTGGACTGAGTAAGCAATTGAGAAGCAAAATCCTCTCTCGACGAACAAAAACCAAAATCTATAAGTCGCTCATAATTCCCGCCAGGGGAAGCAGAGGAAGACCCCCGCTCCCTTGGAAAGACCAAGTGGAGAAGGAGCTGGCTTCGCTTGAAATATCAAATTGGCGCCACGTAGCGAAGAGAAGAAACGACTGGCGCGTAAACGGCGTCTACGCCAGTAAAGAAGAAGAAGACATGATTGTAATATAACATTTGTATATATTACAATTATATTTTCTAAAGCATGTCACAATACTGGAAAAATGTTTATTATAACATTATATAATATAATTTATAATTGCGTTAGGCGCTTCTGAATATTGCAGTGTACAAGTCGTTTGCAAAGTTGGTTCAAACGTACGAGCAATCATTGAAATTTTTTAAGGAAATTAGATCAATCCCTTCAATGGGTTCCATCTATCCATCGAAGAGCACAACCAATGCAAGTTAAGTTGGGATTGAAGGTGCAATTTAAAAATATTTAAAAAGAAAGGTGCGAAAAATTGTCGTCTTAGTATAAACGCTGCGCATGGTAAATTTTTAATAATAATTTGTTGTTTTGTTGCGAAAGTTAACTTGATGACTATCTCAATAACTGGCGGAAATAAATGGAAGCAAAACGAAGTGTCTTCCTTAAGTTGTGGAATTATAGTGCATTCCTACGATTACCTCAGTAGCGGAAGTTATACTGGTATGGTTCAAAGCTGAGTTTTGTCGCGATGGAAAAGGCAAGTCGGTACAGACTGACGAAAAGTTTCTAACGAAACTTAAGTACATTCGCAGACGTTTAAGCGAACAAATGACTATTACTGTGTAAGGAAGACAAAATCTGCCATTTTTTCCAAGTAAATAGAAAAAGCAAGGCAAATTTGTGGCCTTACATTAAGCAATTTTTTCATCTAAATACTTCCCGGTTCTGCACTGATGTCGGGAAACTGTAACATGGGATACCACAAATTTTTGCTTGAAAAATGGGATTATGAATCGTCGGAGTATTTGGCTGTCTTTGACTATCTCCAAAATTTCCTTGCGAAGAATTATCGCGATAATCTTGGATCCCAGATAATGGAGATGCTTATGGACATACAAAAAGTGAATCCGGAGTATGTATATGAAATATTACAGACAGGAATGGAATTAAGAAATTTAGAAGTCCCTACTGTAGAGTCAGAAGATTTGGGTGACATTGTTCCTCCATTAAAACATTTTCGCCCAATGGCTCATCAGGCGGATGCACTATCTGATGGAGAATTTTTGGAATTTTTGAGCTTTAAAGTCGAATATCTCGTAAAGTAAGCGTTTGCAGTACCTATAACCCTATATATGGTAATTTTGAATCAGGTGGGCTTCCTCTTTTCAACGGCACCTTCATATTGCGGCACCAAAGAAATAGAAATTGTGCCTAGAAAGCTTTTTTGATAACCTCTAATTTTGAATCCTGTTATTTAATTTTAAATTAATTCATATAGAAAATTATATTCTGGTGGCAACAATTTTCCAAGTTATACATACCTAAAAGTAAATAATGGCACATATTTCACATTTTCAACGAATTTTTACTAGTTTTCTAATATCATTTATTTAAAATTTCAATATATTTAAAAACATACATATGTACATATGTACATATATATACTTCACGTAAAGTGGCAACTGTGGGAAATATTGTTTGTTGCCGAGATTGAAAATTTGCATTGCTTTTACTTTTGATTTACAATATGTACACTTGGTCAACTTTTTTGTTTTACTTAAAGAAAAATTCTATAAGTCTGGCAACCCTCTTCTAATACAAAACCTAAACAAAAATCGTTATGAATATTTTTTTCTTAACTTTGTCCTATAACTTCTAATAAATTTGCCATATATGTACATATATATGATGAAAAAGAATTAATAAGGTGGCAACTTCATTAAATATTTTTTCTAAAATTTCAGCCGTATTTCAGTATGTGTATAACGAAAATTTTTTCTATTTTAGGTAGAAAAGTTTTTTAACTTAAATGCATACATATGTATGTACCAGAGAACGGCATCGGGTGAATGAAAAACATTCGTACGCGCTCAACAGCCGAATAATCACACTGCTCG
>NW_017535630.1:2133129-2135975 GCF_001853355.1 Bactrocera latifrons | reverse complement strand
TTTTTTTCAGTGAATTGAGTTGAATGAAAAAGTTCGCGTATGAGAAAATAGTGATTTTTGCAGTTCTCTGGTATGTACATACACATATTTCTATATATGTATGTACATATGTATGAATGTACAAGTTGCAACCTTATTTATTATATTTTTAATTTGCAATCCTTTTTGATTTAAGGAGGTAGCGATGATTTGCAATATGTAGTCGTGGTAAACTTTTTTCTTAAGAAAAGTTCTATAAATATGGCAATCATCTTAAAATACAAACCCTAAACAAAAATCGTTACGCATTTTTCGCGTTTTTTTTTTTATTGTTCTATAACTTTTTATAAATTTTTAATATATTAAGTGAAAAAATTTATTAGGTGGCAACTCTATAAAATAATTTTTTTGCTTCTTTGGTGTGTATTATATAAGGAGACATTTGTTTTATGTTAAATTGAGTTTTTTTTTTCAAATATATAAACGTGCCAACCTGATTTATTTATTATTATTTTTTTTATTTGCAAACCTTTCTGATTTACCACTGGCAGCTTAATTTAATAATAAAGTGTTCAAATTATGTATATAGTTTTACATAAAAAAGTTATAATTATTAAAATTCTTAGAGTTATCATATTCAAAATCAGGCTAACCAAATACATAATTCTATTCAAAAGCTAATATTACTTACTTTCTTTCTTTCAGTATGGCGTTTTCATGATTCTGCTGCTCATTGCCGAAATCGTTGCCGGTGGCTTGGCTGCTTTCTATAAAGAAAAGGTGCGTATACTTACCTAGTAGTTGCTATGTTGCCATTATGTTTTCTGTTATTAATAAAAAATTTACTTGGCATGATTTTAGGCGCGCGCTGAGACCAAAACTTTCCTGCAATCCACCATCACCGATTATTACTCCACCCATGAAAATATGGACGCCGTCACACTCATGTGGAATCAACTGATGAGTCAGATGAGCTGTTGCGGCGTGAATGACTATCGTGACTTCGATGCCTCACTCGCATGGATCAGCAACAAGGGTAATCGCACGCTGCCCGAAGCTTGCTGTGTGCTGAAGGATGTGAGCCAAATGTTGCCGCGTGACGATGATTGCGTGATAAATCCTAGTGAGAGCAACAGCTTCTACAAGAAGGTAAATCATAGATTTTAGTAATATATCAAGCGACTTTTTAATATACACACATGAAATTTATCATGTCATTTTTTTTTTTTGTAATTTAGAAATATCTTATATAATCTTTTTATAAATTTTAAAAAATATTTAAAAAATTTTTGTATATGTTTCATGCAATTTTTCACAAACTAAAAATATATCATCCAATTTTTTTTTTTTTTTTTGTATATAAATTTTAGAAAATATAATATAAGGATTTTTTTAGACCAGTTAAAAATAAATGAAATTTTTCCATACTCTCTAAAATATATCATGTAATTTTTTTAGAAGATATTAAGAATTTATTCATATATTACTTTTAATTGTTTTCAGGGCTGCTATGAAGTATTCACCGACTGGATTATCTCCCACCGCGAAATCATTATTGGCGTGCTGCTGGGTGTTGGCATTGTTCACTTGTTCGCCATCTTTTTGGCATTCTGCCTGTGCAAGGCGTTCGCTAAGTACCATGGCATGCGTCTTTAAGATTCTCCCCATGCAAAGCTAGCCAATTAGTAGCACCAAATATGACTAGTGAAGCAAAAAGCAAAAAGATGTTGTGACGAAAAGACTTCGACAATTATGAGAAGCCATTTCTGTCTCTTTTCGTAAATTGTTTATATTGTTGAGTTATTAGTTTTACAAATTTTTGGACAAATTTTGTAGAAACCTTTTTTTATTGGTAATAAGTAGTTTACAGACATTTTTGTAAATTTTTATTGAAACTTTTGCATAACTTTATGCATATGGATATTGAACTATTCGAACAATTAATAATATTGTTAAATATATTTGAATAGTTACAAACAATCAGATGGGAAAATAATTAAGGAAAAACATTTGTTGATGAATGAGTATGCAAATAGCAAAGCGCCTTGAGTTAGGTTTTGCTAAATTTAAGTAAAAAAGAGAGCATACTTGCATACTCAAGTAAAAAACAACTAAAAAAATAAAAAATTAAAATAATAACAACAAATCGAACTAAGACTTGATTTTAGTTATTTTAGTATAAACTCTCAATGCTTGCTAGTAATAACTAACACTTGTAGAAATCGTTTAGTCTAGAATTTAAGCGAGAATCTCTCCACACTATACATCACAAATCAATTGTAGAACATATCGGAATGAAAAGTTTGAAAAACAAATTGTCGAAATGAAAAATTTGAAAAACATAAATGTTTTTAAGCTAAGATTTATACGAAAATCACAAACAAAACCTAAAAAATCATAAACGAAAACAGAAACAGAAAATCACACAAAAAATAAAATAAAAAATTAGAAAATTTTGAAAACAGCTGATCACAAATTTCGAAAATTGTATTCGAAAAACATAGCAAAAAACAAGCTTATAATTTTGTAACCGTTAAATCGAAATGATTGAAATTCTGAGTTTCTTTAATTTTAAAACTCAATAATTGTTAATTATTTTTGAAATTGCAAGTTTTATTTTTCTTCATTATAGAAAACACAAAAAAAGCAATACTTAGCCTGTAACTAAAGTGAATACAAACTTTCGAATACTTCTTAAGAGCCTTGGAAATTAAAAATTAATAATTCTTTCAGCGACACCACTTATAAATTGTTATGCGACGTTTATTTAAAATTACTGCCTTTTTTAAAACTTTTTCATAGAATTTTGTGAATTTCATACACAAGAAAAATATTAATCATTGCAAAGATTTTTTTTTTATTAAAAA
>NW_017535630.1:2130664-2132729 GCF_001853355.1 Bactrocera latifrons | reverse complement strand
TTCTTCAAAATAATTTATTAAATTCTTACCGAATTAAAACATTTTGATGAGCGCTCAAAAGTATGCAACTATTTTTCCATATTAATTATTTGTATTTTTTATCCGCCTCCGTAGTTATAATAATAATTTATAAATACAACTACAAAGCGCCTAAACCCTCACAAAAAAATCATAAAATTAATTAGATAACAGTTAATATTCAAAATTATTAATCTGTGCATACCATATAGTGTTTTCAGAATAAGAAAAAATTAAAACGTCGACACTTTTACTTAAAATTCAAAATTGCAACTCTAAAAATTATTTTGCAATTTCATATAAATGCTTTTTAAATTCACAATATGTTAGCTCCATACTTGTAAATAACATTATTTTTATTTTTTCTATATAAAACTAAATTTTTAAATTTCAACCCACAAAATGACAACATTAAACTAAATCATACAATTTTTTATCAATCCACCAAACAATAAATTTTTGTAACATGTATTGTGAATACCCTCATGCCAACAAATCTAAAATATCTTTATTGTATACATTCATATATACCTATATGTTATGTAAAGGCGACAATTTCAGCATTTTGATAGGAGTCAACAAATTTTCGTAATGTTTGAACATTTTTCATTAGGATAATTAAGATATTTAATAATAAATTCATTATGGTTATTGTATATTTTATATATATATATATCTGTATATATATTTATATACCCCTACCTGCATTATACCGGGGACGCAATATTGAGTATCTAGTATTTAGCAAACATATCCACATACGAGTACATATTTAGTATGTAAACGTGTATATAGCGAATGTCTGTAAGCTGTTTTTATAGAAATTACATATACATATACTTACATACCTAAGTATACAGAAATTTTTTTTAGATTAAGTTTTGTAAATCTATTCGTAGTTTTCTTGAAGTTCAATAGCGTAAAGTGAAATATTGTAAAAATTGGATCATATCAAAAATAATAAAGAAAAACAAAAACAACAAATTTAAACGTTTTATTTACTGGTAGGAGATGTTTACTTCCATTCAACACATGTATGTATGTATGTATATCAGATAAAATTAATCGGAATATTTGATACAACACCAGTGACGCATCCAGAAGGAAGGGAAGGGTTGGTCCTTCCATCATATTTTTTAACATTGCTGCTGAAAATTTTCTGAATTTGAATAAAAACTCCGATTTTGGAATCGCCTCTTATAGTCACTAAATTTAGTATATGGGGTGTGGGGTAATTCCTGGACTGACTTCCATTATCGCTACTAATAATACCAAATATATATCCAATAAATTTGGTTGAGACATCTTACATGCTAGCCAGCAGGATTGTTGTTGGTGTATTGACAGGTCACAACCTACTGATAACACAGACGAGTCGGAAGGGCATTAGTTACCACGATACATGCAGAAAGTGCAAGGAAGTAAGCATGATAGAATCGCTGAAACACCTGCTTTACTCAGCATTATCAAGAACTCGCCTTTAATATCTAGGAACTTCGCGCAGTTCAAGGAACGAGATGAAGTATCAAAATTAGATAGGTTAGGTCGTAGGGTTGGTCTAAAATCGATGAATATAACTTGGACAGATATTCATCTTTTGAGTTACTCATAAACTGCTAAAATATGTATACTTACCACAAATTTATTAAGGCGGTTAATATCAATCCCAGCAACTTAAAGCAAAGTAAATACAGAAAATCAATATTTTGGTTTAACTTACTGTTTATTTAAAACTAATTCTAGGCTAATACATATGTATCTCTTATATGTATGATATACAATACATGTATTTGTACGGAATTAATTAATAAGTTCACACTAAGTAGTAATTCACAGAAAGAGTGTACGTATAAGTTTCTTTATCGTTATGTAAAAATACACACATTTTCGTATATATGGGTTTGTATGTATGCTTATGCGTAAAGTTTTTTTTATTTTTATGGAAGAAAAATTTAAATTGAGTGCTCTAAAAAATTTAACATAACAAAAATATTTATAACAGATATTCTCGTACCAAAATTAATGAGAAATAATTGAAATATTTTCT
>NW_017535630.1:2105795-2130122 GCF_001853355.1 Bactrocera latifrons | reverse complement strand
TATTCTATTTCAGTTTATTCTCAACGTTTAAAGAGGAATAAAAGTGAGCAAAGTTTATTGTATTTGAAAGAGAGAAAGAGAGAGTTAAAAAGAGTAACAGTTCCTAAGGAAATAGTTTTCAGTTATCAGTGAACAAACAAATTACTTATTAAACTATTTATATATATTTAAGTTGTACTCGTATATAATGGAGTTGTATGTATGTAAATTGAATAGGGAGATCCGCCCATTATTGCCTCTAAATATAAATAAACAATCTAAGCGAGCTTTTTATTTTCTGCCGTTACAGCAACAATAACAAAAACTCTTTATTCTCAATTTAAACAGTGCCATCATTTTACATGAGACTTCCACATCTTTTGCAATAAGTTTATTGATTTTAATAATTTATACCCAAAGCAAATTCACCTACAAATTTGATCATATGATATTTAAAAACAAAATTTTCCGCTCCACAAAAGGGGACTTAATGATTTTTTTCATTAAAACATTTCTTTAAAAGTTGTGCGCAGCTATACATCAATTGACTATGCATGCACACAGAAGTACACCATGTCGTATGAGCAACAGAGAACGCAAAGGCACTTGTATGAATGCTCAGTACATTTGATATATTATTTGAACTGCATATAACTTTGAAAGGAGTGATTTTATAGAAAAAAAAAATATTAAGATCTTTTTCCAGTTTGTAGACCTGCTTTTTTCATGTGAAACCGAGAAAAGAATATCATCTTAAATACATGATGAAATCAAAAATCACTGAGACACGGCTTAAATTGAAAATAAAGAACTGCTCTACATTGGATAATATTTTTTAGAGCAAAAACTGAAGCTTCAATTAAAAAAAAAAACGAATTTTAAAATTTAAAGTCCCTTAAAACATAAAGTATTCAAACCACTGGAATATGCGGAATATTTAAATTCTTTTAAAGTCAAGAGACTAAATACTTATAGAATGATATAACTACATATAATTACAAATTATACTTGTCATTACAAATAATTAAAATAAATAATAATATTTTAAATTATATGAGAAAATTACTTAAAAGGTTTTCGTTTTACTGAAACTATTAATATAAATAATATTTAATATATTTACTAAACTATTGTTGCGTTTTTAGCTATTTTAATATAAACATAATATTCGTTAAGTTGTCGTTCTCACTCTTAATATTTTTTATATTAATAAAAATAATTGTTTAAATACAAATTTCAACTTAAATTATAATTTTGTATGCAAAATATTTTTTAAATATATATATTTTTATGTCTGTATTATATAATACATATCGCTTACAGATTTGCTTTTAGAGCGGAAATACATGTCTATAATCAGGTTTTTATTATTTTTTATTTTAAATACTTCTTTGAACATTTTGCTCATATATTTGAGTGTCAGCAGCATTTTTATAGCAAATGCTAACGTAATCAAGGTCTCACTACAAATTATACATAAATTAATTCTTTCTATGAAGTTACACATATTGGAAAACGAAAATTGTATCAAGAAAAAAACATATATTAAGAAAAAAAATTACAAAAAATACTTGTAAAGAATAAATAATATGGCAGAAGATATAGGCATATAATATTAGAAATGGCTCAACAGCTTGTTTATTCTAGAAATGTGTCTGCATGAAAAAAACATTGATTTGGAAATCACTTTAGCTTTATGGAATTTCTGTTGTTAAACAGTTGATTTTACCATTTTAGTAAATCATACGCCTCAGGCAGTATTATTGCAACCATGCATTACAAGTTAACTGAGTTAATATATATATTTTATTTTTATTTTATAAGGTCGAAAAAGTTAATCATAAAACCAAATTGTATTAAAAAATTAGAAATTCAGCAAGTTTCTAAACCCAAAAATCGAATTAAAAATATTTTTATCCAAAATACAAAATTGAAAAATGAAAAATCTTAAGCCCATTATTTTTTTTAATTTTAAATATTTAGACTTATAAAAAACAATAACTAATTTTCATGAAAACTCAATGAGAATGGTGCCACGACATTAAAAAAAATATATATATATATATTAACTCAGTTATATGTATACATTTTAATCAAACCATTTTCCAGCAGTTGAATTGCATATTTTGTCATATTTACATTAACTAAATTTTAAGTTTTGTATAACAGTTAGCAATATGTTAATTTTTCTTTTTTTCTCTTTTCATTGCACCTTTTGATTTAAAAAAATATTATTTTTTTTGTTCCTAATAAGAATATTTTATCAATTTTTAATTCTGATTTTAGGATTAAAACTTGAAATTTTTTTTTTAAATGCAAAAATATTTGGTTAAAAAATTCGAAACCGTGTTGACAATTTATACTTTTTCATACATTACTCATACGCTGTGTCTTACTGGATTCATTTGCTAAGGGGAAATGTCACAGATAAAATAGTGTAATTTGATTTGTTGTTGTTGTAGTAGTTTATATTGCATTCTAGAAACATAAAATTTATATTTATGGATAATACTGCTGTGCCGAGAGTCCTCATAGAGAGAATTTTCAAATATCTGTTGACCTTAATACTTTTTCGAACTTGTGCAGTGTGAAAAATAAATGTTTCATTAAAATTTTCACATTTTATGTAATTTTTACATATATTTTTATAGTATACATATATATAACGGTAATTTTTTTCTAAAAGTATGCCCCATTTCCTGTTTTCGTTATTTGAATAAGCAGGAAATCTGCAGATTTTTTTCCCACAACTAAAATTTTAATAAAACTCTAAAATTAGTTAGAGGTTAGTTATTGTGTGTATTTAGCTAAATAATAATAATAACTGCTTTTCTAAAGTTGCTTATGGAAAAAGTGGACCAAAAAATACATTGGCGATTTTCTTAAAATATATATGTAAAACTTTTAAACGTATATCGCCACCTAAAATGCAAAGAAACGTAACATTACTTTTCATAAGTAAATTGACAGTCAAGGGAAAAACGATATAATAGAAACCACTCACATTAAAACAATATGTAAGTTTTGGTTATAAAATTTGTATAACTGAGGGCGGAAGCTTGACATTGTACGATATTTCATATAGTATGATATGATGTAGTGAATCGTAAACCATAAAAACTCAATTTCGATTTTTTTGATGATATGTTGTTTTGCATTTTGGGTGACGATATCCACAAATATAAATTCAAAACTTAGAAATTTCTGCAATTCATTTGTTTCAACTTTCCATAAGCAACCCAGCGCTATTTATAAATAATCCCTATCGACCACATACAAATAAAGGGATACAAAAAATACAAACGATTCTTATATAATATATTAAACTAAATTATGAAATGTATAATTCATGGAATAATGGCTTATATAGTATACATATACATATATATATTCAAGAAACATAGATTTGTTACTACTAACTACTTTGCATTCAATATAAAAAATAATAATTATATAAATATTTTACAACTTGTGTATTGTAATCCAGTTATTTACTGTTTATAAGTTTTTAATGTAAATTTTATGGAATTGCAGCTTATAAATAAATATGTAAATATTTTGTAAAATATTTGGAAATAGTTTATCACGGAGAAGATGCTATTATTGGCTTGTACGAATCTATAAGTAACGGTATATAACTACGTGAACATATTAATAAATTTAAAAAAAATATTTAATTAGAAAAAAATTGGTAAAGTATTTAACTCCACATTTTTAATTTTAAAAAATGTACAACATTTTGTTGTTGTAAATTGTTATGTACTAAAGCATAACACGATACTTTGGATCATTATATAAACCCAAATCTATTCTGTAGGTTTTTTGCTAGTTTTTTCACCACGCAAATACTCATAGGTCGGTTGACCCAGAAACGGTATCGTGACATCGACCATATTGGGATAAACCAAAAACTTATTCACCACTTCGCACAATTTGCTCTCAATAATGCTGGTCACGATGCTGTAGTCGACAGATTTTTCCCCCAATGCTGGTTTGGCTGAGAGCCAAAGACGTGGTGGACCACGGAAGCTGGGGAGAAGAGAGACAAATTATTTAAAACTCAAATATGAATTAAAAAAAAAAATCCGAAGTAATTAAAAAATAACATATAAATCACTAAAAGCCACAAAAAATCGTGCAACTTACGACAGCCATATGCGATCCGATGGCGGTGGTGGTATGTTAATGACGCCACGTCCGACCAGACCGCGCAGATCCACACGCAACGTTATATTCGTGTTCATATTCTCGATGGCGCGCTGTACTACTGGCAAATCGGTGGCGTATTGAAAGAAGTTCGAAGCGGCAATGCGATCCACTATGCGGAAAATACGACGCGCATTGCCTGGCGCCGTGGGAATGAAGTGATAACTGTAAATACATAAAATAAAGAAAATTTGATTGCAAACCAACCAACCAACCAACTTTCCAACAACAAAAACACTTACTCTGTTGCTGCAGCTAAGCTGCCATCGGCTTGTACGGCTTGACCTGTCGTTGTCGCTGTTGTGCCGATATTCGGTGTGGTTCCTGTCGCCGTGGGCGCATTCAAACTCTCGGGATCTGTATCCGAATCGCCAGTACTCTCTGCATCGCTATCAAAGATAACATTGCTCGACACTTCATCAACATTGTTGGGGTCATCCGCGTATAATCTGGCATTTGTGCTACTTCGACTAGCTCCCTCACCGTCGGCGATCACAATGGGTGGTACGACAGTGAAATTAGCTACTGGTGGCGCATTCGGTCCGGTATTTATCGGATTTGGCACAGTTATATTGAGTGGATCTGTGGGCCGTTTTTGTTGCTTAATACGCATCAAATTTAATTTGGTTGTGACGGTTAACTGTAGCAAACCCTCATAGGTGATGTCGGCATCTACCCAAGTGCCACGCTCATCCAGCATGGGTTGTGAGACGCGGTGAATGAGTGGCGGTGTGTCGCCCAGATTGATTTTGGTGATAACCACATCTTCAATGAAGGAGGGCAGCTGTAGAAGAAAGTGCGTGTTATTATGTAAATATTTCTAAAGAAGCGTTCAGAGCGGACTGTTAAAAAAGCGAGTTTATATGTAATGGTTCGTACTAGGTGTATGCTATATCTTCCACACAGAACTGTTCATGGATAGAGAAAGTTTCAACTCTTATTGCCAACAAACACAAACTTCAGAAATTGACGGGTTGCTTAAGCTTTAATGTGTGTATGCCGCATTAACTGAGCTTGGTATGCATGCCTTTGTAGAATGACGTTAAGCTGTATTCGCAAACTTTCCATACCAGAGGCGTTTTCAGAGAGGGCGATCCCTGTTCTATTTCGACATGAAAGTAATTTTGAAAGCTGTTTACCAGCAGTAATGTAAAGAAGATTGAAACAATAGCTTGGAAGTGTATTTTCGAAGCAGTCAAGGACTTGGTTAATCTTAGCATCGCCATCAACAGCAATAGTGATTACTGTTTTAGTAATCAAATAAGATGTAGGTCATTCTCTCGACAAACGAAATTAACACTCTAGAAATCAGCACAGAAGCAGGCACGCTGCCAAAAAGTAATGAACTGACGCTTAAAGTTTTCGAGCTTTAGACCTTTAGGAGACATTGATGATATTCTCTAGCCAATATTAATACAACAGTTGTTCTGACACTGGTTATGTGCTGAAAAAGTTTACAATGCGAGAGTTTGGTGTAAAAGACCTAGAGGTTTGTGGTGAAGTAACCAAATAAAAGAATAACTGAAGAAACTTGATGAACGAGATTGAAGATAGCGCGATCGTAGTAGAAGGAACAAGGCTAGGTCGAAGGCCTAAACTCCGTTGGAGGCCTCAGGTGGAGAAGGACCTGGCTGCATTTGGTATCTCCAATTGGCGCCAAATAGCGAAAAGAAGAAACGACTGTTCTCTTAGATCATACATATTCTTTTATCTCTATATGAACATAAAATTTTAATCGATTACTTACCTTTATGGCGCTAATTTTCTTCTGTAGTAATTCTTTGATCTTATCCTTAACCATATTGTCATGAAGACAGCTATAGAGTACACGTCCAATTAACACATTAGCCCAAACAACGCTGCCAGATGGACCCAAGAATAACGACTGATCAATACCCTTCCACAAATCTTTGGCATTGCGTTTGGAGCGACGTGACTATGGTAGCGATGAAAAATAATTGAATGAAAATGGTGAATAATACAAAACTTTCTTTGTAATTTGAAACAAAAATAATAATTTTTGTTAAAAATATTTAAAATAAAAATATTGATGATATAATAATATATATAATATTTAAAAATTAATATTAAAACATTTTTTTATTGTTAAATGGTAAAATTTATTAAAAAACTTTAAAAAAATAATATTAAGAAAAGATTATGAAATTTAAATATATTTAAATTTAATGAATAAGCAAAAATTATTCAAATTTTTTAAAGAATTATTTATATTAGAAAATAAGCAAAAACAATTATAGCATACTTTTTCATTTTTATCCAATGCTTTTGGTTTCGATTGAACTGCAATTTTGGGATCTTTGCAAGCGCTCTTAAAAAATCAAAGAAAAATAAATTATAAATTAAATAAAAATAAAATAAAAAATCAGGTTAAGGTGAGTTCATATTATATAATTATAATATTTCAAGTAAATTTAAAATTTCTAAAATAGTTGCAACATCCTGAAATTAACGTCTTAGTTTGATGAGGAATAAATAAATAATATTGTTATTTACTCGATCTCGAGATCTCGTAATAATCTCATGGCAGCGGCTTGCTAACGGTTTGTCATAACCTTATATGTACTCCATCAGCAAAGAAAACAAATTGGATTCTTTTATGCTCTGGAAAATACTTTAGATATAACAGAACCCTTCCCTGATCTACGTACTACTAAAAGAATTATTTATTTTTTTTTTAAATTAAATATAAGGCTTTGTCCTCCAAACAAATCTAGCCTAAGAAACCAAAAGAACTCCTTTGACTGATGAAACTATTACAACAACAAATAAAATAATTTTTCTTACTCGTAAAAGCTGCAAAAGTCATGGGCAAAACGGAAGAACGGAAGTAGACAAAACTCCTATTGAGGGAGTCTATTAAAATTATAATGGATGAACTCCGTCTGATATCGCAAAGACCCTTAACTGGTCCTTTCATCGCTTACTGGTTTACTAGATTGACCTAACCGAACCTAACTCATAAAAGCAGTCTGAGACTTAAGCTTTTTCTTTTTATCTCACCATATCAGATCTA
This sequence comes from Bactrocera latifrons, assembly GCF_001853355.1. Lineage (NCBI taxonomy): Eukaryota > Metazoa > Arthropoda > Insecta > Diptera > Tephritidae > Bactrocera > Bactrocera latifrons. The sequence goes on along the minus strand of NW_017535630.1, from coordinate 2,122,903 downwards.
AATCATAGGTAATAAAGATACTTCTTGCTCTAGATATACAAAAAATAAAAAAAAACGGATGAAAATTAATACAAAATAAAACACCGTTAAAAATTAAGAAACTCTTGAAATGTTACTGATATTTTACACAATAAGTTCGATTTGCTGTCATCATACCTGATATATAGCCATAAAACGTATGTAATCTGGGGGATTGCGTGCAGCACACGAACTCATGAGTAGACCTTCGAAGGTATCAGTTGGTGAAGGCACCACCTCCATATCATCTGGAATGTCTTTGAATGCGTCACCTTTCGCCATCTTGCCACCCTCAACCACCAACGGCGGCGCGATATCCGCGGGTAATACATGCGACTCTGTTTCGGCGTGATTCTCATTTTCTGGTGTCGCATTATCACGCTGTGATTAATAGAATAGAATTTTTTTAGAAAATTAGAAAATTATTTAGTGAATATGTTAGTAGATAGAATATTTACAAGATCCAGCGGCATTTGTGCCGCCTTCGCTGCTGCGCGCTGCAACTCAGCATCATCGACAAATTTCAGATTTGGCAAGCGCAACATTTGGTCGTGCACGTCACCTTCGCTGGCGGCCACAAAGCGACGATACCAGTCCTCCTTCTCACGGTCGCCGCGCGAAAAGAGTATCAAGCGCACCTCGTCGCCACAAGGTATAAGACTGTCGTTATTCTGTGTGTTGTCTTGCAATTGTTGCAACTATGGAGGAAAACAGAAATTACAACAAAATAATATAAAATATAAGATATGCAAAAAAAAAAAACAACATGTAAACACTTCGCTACTCACATCGGCATTCATAACGGTAGCTGCAAAATCGATATCCTGCAGATTGGTCACCTTCTCTTTCGATTCGCCGAGCTGTTCCAAAATATCGCTGGAAACCTGTGACATTCTACTATCCATCGACGCCAAGTCGGACTTGCTACCTCGTGCAGATAATTGAGTTGATGGATTTTCCGAGGGCTCTTGCTGAGTCTCCTCTTCGGCGCCATTTTTGATAATCAGCTGTATGGGATACTTGCGATTGAAGTACCTGAAACGTTGTTTGTTTAAATTGTGTAACTAAATTTTTGACTTTATGTGCTGTTGTTGGTGTGTGTATGTACCTCTTGCGCGCCAATCCCAGTGGCAAGAGCTCAACACTGCAACCCAGCAAATTGAACACGCGATGGCTAGTGAAGTGTACGTGCTTTATGTCGATGGGCGGTTCGTTCCACATGATACGCTTCGGTATGCGTGCTGTTGTTGTCGATACGCGTAAGTAGGTGCCGTCAAGACGCAGATACACCGAATTGGTTTGTGTAATGTGATAGGTTAAGGGGTCATAGCTGAAAATCTCGTTCATCCAACCCTGTTGCATAGAATTTTGTTTATTTTATTATTATTATTGTGGTATTTATAGGAAAATATAAAATTTAATATCAATTTTCTTAGTTTAAAGCATTATTTGACAGTTTTTCTCCATCAACTGGAGTATTCGCCGTTGCCAATACGCAAAACACCATAAATCTTTCGCAGAATCTTTCTCTAGAAAACTCGAAGAGGCGATCAATTGTTGTAGAGTTTGGTCTTTGTTCGTCTGGAGGATGGAGTCATTTGTAGAAGTTGACGCAAGTAAGGAAAATTTTCGGAGCGCCATTCACTTCGGAGTAACCAGAAATGAATCTTTTACAACTAGCTCACGATTTCCGGCCTTAAACCAATTATCCTCTGGATACCCAATAACCATCTATTTGAAGGCGAGCTAACGTGAGATGGCGTATTATCCCTCACCAGAATTGTGCGATGGGTTTGGCACCCACCATGTAAAAAAAAACACCCTCCAATGAGAGCATCAAAACAGCATCGGATGAGGGACCCTAGACAATATATAATAAAGGAGTTCGCTCCTTCCGGTTAACTTTATGACTTACACACCGCTCAATATGCAATAATCTCAATATGGTTTTGTTACTTTGGCGCTTTGACTGTTTATAAAATACCTTTAAACTGTAACTATGTTAGAGATTATCTTACATCCTTTCAAAACACGTAGATTCCGCTAAATGCTAGAGAGCTTCAAACTGACAAAATTACAGATGTTAAAGCGACATTAATTCCAAATCGAAGCAACATTTTTCCACTAGTGTTACTTTTTTAAAGATCTTTGGAAACAAGATAGGTAATTGCTTCCTACTTTTAAGAATATTAAGGAAAAACGAAATGACGAAAGCCTTACGTATAATTTTTTGACAGACTAAAAATGTCTAGCTTGCAGACAAAAAACGAGACGGTCCGAAATGCGTAACTACGAAGAACTTGACAATCTGAGCGGCAGGAGTAATGCTCGAAAATTCAATGAAAAAACAGAAGGTTTCAAGACCTGAGCGTGCTCTTGTAGTATGAACTAGGGACTGATGCTGCGTACTGAAATTATGGAGGGCACACTTCTCCAGCCTCGCAGTGAAAGCTTATACCAGGATATGGGAAGTCGATTCCCTAACCGATGACGATGGAGCGGACGTTCCATTGCCCGACTATGAAGAAGTTCGAATTGCAATTTACCAGTCTAAAGAACAACAAAGCGGAGGGGCCGATGGATTGCCGGATGAGCTTCTTTGTAGAATATGGTCGAACGAAAGCATGTCCGACGATTGGAATTTAAGTGTACTTTGCCTAATCCACGAAAAGGAGACCCCACAATCTGCGCCAACTACCGTGGGATAAGGCTCCTCAACAACGCATATTCATCGATCGTACTATGTGAAAGATTAAACCCACTGGTCAGCCCTTATCATGTCTGGGAAATCAACAAATAACCACAGACCCGTCGATTTCAAAGCTGCTTTTGACAGCACGAAAAAGAGCTGCCTTTTCGCCGCTATGTCTTTTGTATTTGATATACCCGCAAAACTCATACGGCTGTGTAAACTGACATTAGGAATCGGGAATGCTGTTGGATAAAATAAATTGAGATCTGAATAGAGAAGGTACAACTACTGTACGGTGCAGAGGTAAGGACAATTACAACATCTGATTAGTCGACGTTACGAGTTTTCGACAGAAAGGTTCTGTGGAAGATGTGTCGCATTCGAAGGAACGATCAGCCGTTTGAAAAATACGACGACATTGACATAGTTCAGCGAATTAAAAGACTGGGGCTACGATGGTTAGGTCATGTCGTAAAAATGGATGAAAACACTCTAGCTCTGAGAGTATTCAAGGCAGTACCAGCTTAGAGAGAAGCAGAGGAAAATAATGACCTCCACTCCGTTGGAAAGACCAGGTGGAAAAGGATATGGCTATACTTGGAATTTCCAAACAGCGAAAAGGAAGAACGGCTGGAGCGCTGTTGTAAACTCGACTACAACCGCGTAAGCGATGTCTACGCCAATAAGGGAGTAGAAGAAGAAAAATGTATGGAGAAACGATGATCGCGCTGACGTATGAGGAATAAAAACTTTTTTCTATAAAGAAATTACTGATATCCAACAATTGCGTTTCCGGAATTAACCAGAATTTCGTTTTTTGTTGTTGATAGCTTGCAACCTTCAAGTAAAATGCACGATATGCGCATTACCAATCTGTCCGTTTGTGCAAAGGATTACTGACGGCAGTGAAGAAGAGAGTGGGGCGGATCAGGAACAATTCCTACCGCACCTACCACCGTAATAACGGAAACGCTCACGTAAAATTACCGTATTACCGTTATATAATATTTTATTTCACCAAAAGTTAAAAAAAAAACATATTCTACCCTCCACTAATATACTATATACGGATATACGGCAAAATACTCACGGCATAGGATTTAATTGTTTTGTGCTCCTCCACAGCCGGCACTTCACAAATAGGCATTTTCGTATAGTCTGGTATCTCAAAATCAGTACCTTCGGGATGGTGTTGAAAGAATTTATAAATAATCGAACGTGCCAACACACTTAACGAGTCGGCAATAGCGAAACTCATCAGACACGCAAGTACGCCGCGTATAAAACCATGAACCGGCAAAAGCAGCACTACAATGAGCACCGCCAAACGACTTATCGGCATGGTAGCGGCGAATTTTTTCTTCGGTTGCAAATGCTGCTCTCGTTCACGATCACTCTCTCTTTGTAATATCTCTGCGGCATGTCTCAAAGTTTCCAATTCATTTTGGTGCTTAATAGTCTCCGCATCGGCGGGTAAACCTTCAGTGTGTGGGGGTGAAGCTTTGTTTGACCTGCTCTTACCGAAATGTAGATGTAAATCGTGACGATTGCGTGAAGAAGTTTTGGGCTCTTCGGGACTCCCAGCAGCGTCATGCGGTAGTGTTGGCAAAGTATCTTCCATCATCTCAACACCCGACTCGATTTCCACCTCCTTCTTACCGCTGATTACACCACGTTTCTTAGTTTTTGAGCTCACCTTTTTGTCCGTCACTGTCGCTTGACTTTCGGCAGGCTCGACGCGCGGCGAGACGTTCGCACGTTCGTTTTGCTCGGTCGGCGAAGGACGTCGTCGGCGCATTAATGCATCACGCAGTGACGTGTTTGAGGACACAGGCGGCGGACCGGCGGGTTCCTTCTTCATTGGTTTGATGGCAGCTGTGCCGAATGCAGTGGAAATTGTAGCTGTAGAAAGTGCTGCTGTGGCGAGACCAGGCTGTTGTTGCGATGGTGAATGAGACTGATGAGACTGATGAGAGTGATGGTGTGTATGTTGCGTTTTAGATTTCACTTTCGATTTGAGATTGGCTAGGCCGCGTCGCAGTCTGGAACGTTCTACCTCAGCTTCGGGCAGCGGTTCTCCGTCGGCTGAGGAATCTGAGTCTCCACCTTTAAAATGCGGCGATTTACGTTCTAAATCGAATAGCAAATCATCACTGATGGAAGAGTGTGTGGTCGGATTTTCGGTATCCGAGTCTGGATCGTTTATTTGTTGTGTATAATATTGTCGTGGGTTCTCTACTATAAAGATTTAACGAGAAATAGAAGCATTCATTGAATTTTCATCGAAAAAAGGAAAGAAAAAATTAGCTCACCTCTCGGTACGGACGCCGACAATACTTGTGTGGTCGTTTTCGACGATTTAATATCCTCAAATGTCTGTGAAACTTTACCCTTAATTAATTTCCAAGTGCCAACTGTTGGCGTATCACTGCCAGCGAGCGCTGCTATTAGATTTGGTCCTGAACTAGTTGGCGAAACGCCTTCGATGCTGCCCGATCTAAGTGCACAAACAAATATGTTGTAAACAAAATCTCAAATGAAAAGTATTTGTTTATTGTGAAAGTGGTTTCAAAGCACAAACTCAAATGTCATTAACTGAAAAAATATATGTGTACCAACTTGCCCATTTGCGAGAAATTGGAGAGTTTCGAAATAATTTTCCGCTCAACGTAAAACTCATAATTCTGGTAAAGGATTTCTTTGTACATAATTTTTGTATTAAACTTCGGCTGCACCGAAGCGAATATACCCTTCACATGCTCATTTCTTTTAGTAACTATATGTTCACTTTATATGGAAGCTATATGCTATAGTAATCCGAACTGAACAATTCTTTCGGAGATTACATTGTTGCTTTAGAAAATAGAATTGCTTGAAGTATGTTTCGTCGCATTATCCCAGAAGCGGAGGCCTTCATAATTTTCAAATCGTTACGTAAATTTTACTTTTTTAGTAAGAGGCGTTATACATGGACGGTATTTGATACATAGTAAAAACTTTTTTAAATAAATTACAGAAACAGCACCGTAGTATGCTGTCGATTATGGTATAAAATGTATATTTTCCGAACACGACTGCTGAATTTCATAGCTGCCATAACACTGACTCTTCTTTCTATCTAAAAAAAAGGCTAACTTGGCCGTTTTTTCGAACAGGACGTTACTTCTGACCACAATCTAATGGAAACAAAGTATAATCCTTCTCATGGCCTAATATTTCTCCCATGTGATCATTTTCACTGATTTAGTGATTTATTTATTTATGAAATAATTTATGAAGATCTTTGTTTTGATTTTGATTGGTCAGTTTGTATGGCAGCTATACGTTACAGTAGTTAATTTGTGCGGATATTGTATCGATGCCTTGGACAAAAATTTATCAACATTTTCGAGAAGATATCTTGTCAAATAAAATTTTTTTTTACACAAGTCCTTGATTTGGAAAGATTAGTTTGTTTGTCAACATTTTCCTACAGTGTCCGACATCTGTAGTCGTGTGTAAAATTTCACATCGATATCTCAAAAACTGAAGAACTAGTTCACATATACATATATAGTCAGATGGACGGACAGACAGAGACAAGGATATGACTTTAAAATGCTTCCGACGTTTTCTTTTGATTATATCATGATATCAAGAGGCAATAAATCTCAGAAAAAAAAACTGTTTGGTTCGGAAACTGTGATCGAACTTAATTATTTTTCAATGGTACTGCGTATGTCTAGATAGATAAATAGAAAATGGAAGCTTTGTACTGCGGACTTTGGTCTATTATGCCTATTCCTATGCCACACATGGTCACAAAAGTCAGGCATTCTGAACATTGCCCGGAGCTTGCCTTCAGTGTACCAGTGGATTATGGTGTCCCTCAGTATTAGGTCATGGATGGAATCACTCGCCTTCGCCTTATTGCTGAAAGTAACTCTAAGCTTCTTTGCAAAGTTTATCTTCTTCGTAACACCGTCCTTTGGAAGAAGGGCCTTTATTTTTTGAGTCGACCAACCCCCTGCTGTCATGAGCAGCATAGTATGTTTCACTACCTCTTTGGTCACTAGATGTAGCGGTGTGAGCACCAGCTTCATTTCAAGTGTTGCGGTTGGGCAACTGCGCATTGTTCCTGAAGCGCAGCCACATGCGAGCCTTTGCAGCATCGATAGTTGAAGACCTACCGCAGACTACGTTGCCTTAAATGTCCAAACACGACGCCCAGCTGACGTTAGATTGGGTTTCAAGCTTAAATACGTGGAGCCATGAATAATCCCACTTGGAAACACCGATCCGTTATAATGGCCAGAAATACTAAGTATGGCTCAAAGAGTCCCGTAAGCCTGACATATTGATTTCGGCTATGTCTCCTGGATCACCGCAAGTATGACCGTGTTTAACCTCAGTCTTTCATAACAGTTCACCTTCTCACATGCAATTTTACACAAAGGCGAAGACCTTTTAATCACCGTAGCAAGAACTTGAAAAACTCTTTATTTTTATCCTAAAATCAATTTTCAATTTCATTCTCATCAAGATACCTTTTTATTGCAAAAAAAATAAAACAGCTGACAATTTTGTTTATTTCAGAAAAAAGTATTTGTTTTATTATTTAAATGGAGATATTGTTTATTTATTTTTTTGTTTTTATTTATTTATTTTTATTTTTTTTTTGGTTTTATTCTTTCTTAAAATTCATATACTGTTACAATATATTTTATCTTTTTTATGCATAAATTAAAATTTTCATTTTGTGTACAAGTTACATATTTTTGGTTTTTGGTTCTGTGGCCACATTGCAAGCACATTCGTGTTGAACTTGTTGTTGTTGTTGCTAATGAATATTCTTACATTTGGTAATTGTTTTAGTTTTGCAAATTTAGTCAAAGAGATTTCGATTTACGCTCATTTCTTGCAAACGTTTTCTGTTTTCATGCCTTTCATTGTGTTTCTTTTTCAGTTCTATTATTTTGAATTGAGATCCGAAATGTAAAAAAGTAAAATTCCATTTTTTATATTCGAAATTTTCTCTACCAAGTTGATGCTTTATCCAGTTTAAACACTTCTATCTATGTATCTTTGTTAATTTGATTATGTATTATTGGTTTTGACTTTACTTTATAAATTGCTTTTATTATTTTTTACTGAGAAAGTACGATTTGGAATATTGGAAAAGGAGAAAACATCATTTTTTACTTTTTGGGCACTCAAAATAAGCTTTTCTTCCAAACAGTCCAGTTTACTCGGAACGAATGCGTTTTTATATCCCACAAGGGACTGTCAATTTGTTAGAATTGTTTAAAAATAATGCTAAAATGATTTCTTTCCATACAAAGCCCTATAACATCAAACCCTAATGGTAGGTTAAATGACTGAGCAAAACTTAAGTTACCAACAACGGTAGCTGCAGAGGTCAACTAGTTAAGTAGGTCACAAAATCGTAAGTATTAAATATATATAGCATAAATGGAGTTCTAATAAAGACAAGAATAGCTTTTGAGATGTACTTTGTAGAACTGAGAATTTAGAAAAACAAATAAATCTTGTCAAAGTTAGCGGAAAAAACGTTTATAATTCACGTGTTTCTATCAGAAGAAGAAGAAGTCTTATTACTAAGACTTTATCAGTGGCGGCTCCACGGCCGGTGGGATTTTGACACCCAACTGGAAAGGATTAAAAATATATAGGAAATAGAGTCTTGATCAGCCACTGAACTATACGAATAGTTAGATTTATTAACTCACCCTTATCATACATTGGTACCTAAGTGGCGCTCTTTTCCAGTTATTTTTTAAACTAATCAAGAATTTACCGGGACGCATGAAAAAAATGGGGTTTATTTAATCCAGAGGAACGGGCCATATTTGAACTCTTCCTGTTGGTAAGAGTAAACAGTTTTACATAATTTAGCTCCGGCAATAGTCCAAATAAACATGACTTCTACAGTCTTGATCTGAAGATCCTTGGAATAACAACATTTAAAATTTATTAAAAAAAACCTGTGGAAAGAGTGCTTCTTAGTGACTGAAGATATTGTCCACATATCGAACTTTTTTATGTTAAAGCTTTTGTCAAAGACGTAAGTTAAAATATCCCCTCGGTAAAGATATACAAAAATAATTAAATACATTTCGGTTCATCAAAGCTGTTTTTGAGCCGGAAAATTGGTTCGGAAAATAGCCGATAAATAATAAAAAACTGGTTCGGAAAATAGACGATAAATAATAAATTTTATAATGGAATGTGCCTTCTCTGTTCTGTAATACCTTTTCAAGTGGTCCATACAAAAGTCCAAAGGAATAATGTGACTATCAATACTTAAAAAATTTCAGCTATGCCACAGAATCACTCTCGCCTATTTCCCTGAAAACATCGCTAATTTCGAAATCGGTACTCTTTTACAAAGATTTTATCAAATACTCTTCCTAAAAATTTTTAGCTCCCAGGGAATGACTAATCGATTTTAAGAGAAGATTCTTCAATATATTGATTTATTTACTCTTAGCTGTTGAGGGTTATATTATATTTTTGATTCAATTGTAAAACCGAACGAATAGCCTTTTCGCACAGGCGTTAATTGATCAATTAGCCAGATTTTGCGCGATTAGAGCGCTAGCTTAGATCGATTTGCCATAGAAATTAACAATCTTATTTTACTACATTAATTCTGGAGCCAGAGATTATGGAGCCAAGTGTAGAAGATCACGCAAATGAGAAAAATTCTCTGAGCGCCATTCACAATCAAGTGGCCAGAAACGACTTCCGGTCTTAGACCAAGTATCCTCCGGGTAGCCATAAAGCATACGTTTGAAGCGGGCTAAAGTGAGAAGGCTAAACATCCTTCCCCAGGTTTGTGCGCAGGGTTTGGAATACACCACGTAAAAGCACTCAATGAAAAGTACACAACAGCCTTCACTGTTTTACGCTGCGCTAACACCGCATAAGAATTATGTATGTACGCCATTAAAGAAGAAGAATAATTCTTATTAGAAGTTAAATCCAGTTGAAATTAGCATGCAACTCTGCGGATTGTTGCCCAGCGTGCAAATTTGTTTGTGTACATTGTTAAATAACAATCATGCTGCTAAATTTTAACTATTAGAAAGAAAAAAACAACAAAGTTAACCACACAAACAAGTATAACAGCAGAAATCAAAGCCCAACCTACATATCGTCACCTTAAACACAAAATAACGCAACCTCACCTTTCATAAATTTCCAAGTGAAGGAAAAACGATATAATCGAAACCACTCACAATGAAACAAAATTTCAGTTTTAGTTATCATACAGTCATATAAAATGGTTATATATTGGTTATAATATCGATGTTTTGCATTTTATGTGACGATATGTGAAGCTAACAAGTTCTTATCAAGTCCTAATGTGGTCTACCGCGAATGACCTTTAATCGCTGAAAAGTATGACAGTTACATAATACTACAATGAGCTGCTAAGTGTCCGCTAAATCGGATATAGGTGAAAATTTTGAAAAAGTTGGAAAACAAATAATACAAAGGAAGATATTAAAAAAAAGGCAAATATGTATATAAGTGAAACTTTTTGGAAAAAATTTAAAAAACCCCAGCAAAAATTTCCGTCACTCCTCACACAATGTTCAGAAAGCGGCAAAACCGTGCCACTCACTTTCTCCATTAATTTGCTTATAAAAGTATGCAACAAATCGTAGTAAGTCAAATCAAGTCTAATGCATTATATAGTCGCCGAAAAAAATGTAATCTTTTTCTTTTTAATTTTTTTTTTATTAAATTTTCATTTTTATTTCCAATGTGTGCTTTTTATTTGAAAGAATGAAAAAACTACAATATTTGTTGTTCTCACTATGTTATTGTTTTTTTTTTTTTTAATTTTTTTTCTGTTTTTGTTCATTTCTATTGCAAATAATCATAAATCTCAACTATTAAATAATACACAGTATATTTTAGGTTATTTTCTGCTTCTCGTATATGAAATATATATAATATTCTATAATATTGTGTGTATATAAGTAATTATGTATATAAAATATGAAAAAGAAATATTTCCATAATAGATACATGCCATCAGCTTAACGCTCGTAATATTGCATTAATGTATTTATTTTATTTTTAATTTTTTAAATTTAAATTTTTATTTATTTTTTTACGCTACTTTTTGCTTATTATTTGCTTTGGTTGTAATTAGTTGTTGTTTTGTTTATATTTTTTGTTTTCTGTCCTTTACTTTATATATTAAAGCATGTATATTATTTCTTTATTTCAGTATGTATGTATTCGTAAATATTTTGCTAAAGGAATTACTTCTCGTTACGGGTATTTGGTTGCAAATCTGCGCTTTCTTCACGCTTTAATTTTTTTTATCATTATTTTGCTGTGAAAATTATTTGCTGCATTCGCTTGAGTTTTATATTGCATATTTGTTGTTGTTTTACATACAAATATTTATTTTTTTTTTCTAGCTGCAAATTTTCTGTTATAACGGTAATTTTTTATTACTGCTTGTGTTTGCTTTCGGTTTGTATTAATGTTGTGTTATATTCAATTACCGTTATAACGGAATTTTTTATTACTGTTCTTATCAAATTCTGTTATAACGGTATTGTTTTGTTATTATTTTTTTTAGATATATTACTGTTGTTTTCAATTTCTATTACAACGGTATTTTTGTTACTGTTTTTGTTGTTGTTCTTTTCACTGCTTTGTTCCCCTACAATTTTTTCTTAATTTTTGCTTGGAAGGACGAGTTGTGGGAGCCACTCGACGCATGCGCATTTTTTTCACGTCACTGTTGTTCTATTTATTGTTGTTTATTTATTTTGAACTACATGCTTAGTTGTTGCTTTTGCACATTTGCAAATTTATGCGCTTATGTATGTGTGTTTATATGATTTTCTGCTAATTATAATTAATTTTTCTAAATTTCCATTATTCATCCAATTAAATTTAAGTTTATATATATGCATGTATATATACTATATATAACTGTTAATGCAATTAAGGTACAATGCTATCCAGAATTAAAAATGCATTTCCATTGTTGCCTTTGTTTCCAACACTACTGTTATATTACGAACCATTCGGTCGACACGCCAAAGTAATACTTTTTAGGGTTTCTAGTTGTTTTAGTTTTGTTTTGTTCTAAGTTATCATTGACATTGTGTCTCAATTTAATATGTTTGTTTAATTTACTGTATATTTTCAGTTTTTTAAACAGTTGGTTTTGTTTTTGTTTATATATTTTCTAGTAAGTCAATATGTAAAGGTACCAAATTCATCATCCAATTAAGGTAAGTTTTTTTTTTGTTTTTTTTTTTGTTTTACTAATTCATTATAAAAAAGTTGTGAATGCAATAATCAATCTTCCCTTTGTCTACATATTTTTTTCTTAATTTTTTTTTCCAATTCTAATTTCTAATAGGTAAGTGTGTGTGTGTGTGTATGTATTTACTTATTTATCATTTTTTTCTTAAACTCTTTTTTATTACTATTGTTTTTATTACTGATTCACTAGCTACAAATAATCAAATAAAAAATATACATACGCTTTTTTATACATACATATGTACGTATGTATGCACACATCTTTTGTAATAATAAAGTCTGCATTCGTAACTCACAAAAATTGTGCTATGAAAATCTTCAAAAAATATTCTATGCAACTTTTTATTCCATATTTTATATTAATTCATTTATTCTCATATTTTCCATAAGACTTCTTAATTATGTATATTTAAGTAATTTCATTAAATTAATTTTTTCTTTTGTTTTTAACCCTTTTCATGGATATGAAAGTATGAATACATGCAAGCACATATAATAATGAGAATTTTTAGGGGTTTCGGTTTTCTAAGGTAACGAATTTCGTTTTATGCACCTTGTGTTTCATAATCTGTGAAAATTTTAGGAAATGAACGTAAAAATATTTTTTTTTAAGATTTCCAATAAATAAACATTTTTTAAGATTTCGATAGAATAAAAATGTATTTAAAAAAATTGTATGTGAAAAATTGTAAAATTGTTGAAAATGAATTTTTTCCTAAAGAAAAAAATTTGGTGTAAAACAGTTTTAATTTGTTGAAAGTGTTACCTACTTTTCATCGAGATATTACAAATTGTTCATAATTTGAGAAGTGGCTCAATGGCATTCACCACTGTAAGCAGCAATTACTTTATAAGAGAGTAAGCACAATGAAATGAGTAAATTATACGAGAAACCTTTTCCAAAAATACACTCTGCCATTTCATACACTCTTACTCATATGAAAACGACTTGTGGCTTGATCAGGCGTTTAATTTGTATTCTTACCAGCTTCGTATTATATTTGAAAATGTGCGCTCATATGTGTTTAAGACATGATCTTAAAGCCGCGAGACAATCAAGAAGGAAGTGCTGAGATATTACAACCCCGTCTTCCCCTTTTGCCGATGGTGTTTAGGATCAGTCTGGGCAAAATAGGCCTTGCGACAGCGCATCAACCGACAGTTATCCAGCGCTGGCTAAGTTCCCGCGAAGCCCAGCTATTCAGTAGGAAAATACACAAGCACCGATCTGTCCCCATTTTACTTATAGCGAAGGTAGGGTAACATTTCTTACCAGCTCATCAGCTTTACAATTGCCAGCTAATTCGTCATGGCTTGGTACCCATACCAGTATTATCACAAAGTGACTCTGAACTATTGATAACAAGGTTAGACATCACTTAACCCCCCCTGAACGCATGGTTAGTGGTTTAAGGCTAGCATCGCTGCTCTGCTATTAAAGTGGATAGTCACTTCTCTGCAGGAAACTGCACTCCAGAGCGGCAAATATACTACAATCTCGGCGTGAAAAATACTGCAATAGTCTTGAACTGAGGTTGATGGAGAGTTTCGAACAAGGTATCTCTCCACAAACCTTTCGCACAAGCTTTAACTCATCCGTAAAGAGGTTCACTGCTTCTCTTCTGCCAGAGTTTGTTTTGGCGACTTCATGATACCAAAACTCCGGCATAAAGACAAGGAGTACAAGACAAGTAATGCTTTCTTTGCTATCACTTTAATATTATGCTTCCATGAAAGCTTTCTAAAACTTCACGGTATCTGCAGGTTGAAGGCTTTCCATTCGTAGCAGTGGTGGAACCTGTATCTCGTAGTAAATAACGTCCGTCATCCGAATTACTTACGACGCTACCCAATTAGTTACGACGATACCCACCTCAAACTTTCCCTTAACTATGTATGCTCCATAATCTGCATAGGCAATCACTCGGCAAGTTTTTCCAACATATCATTCACGACCAATATCCATATAAAAGGAGAACGGACTCCACCTTGAGAAATGCCTCTACTCTCAGACTTAAATCGGAAAACTTAAGATCCATAGAAGAGCAAAACGAACTCCACATTGAGATATGCCTCTACTTTATATTTAGGTTAGCTGCAAACTTTCGATCACTTCAAGCTAGCACCTCAAGAGTCATGTTCATAAACAATGTACAACTTCGTGAAGTTAAAATCAGCTTTATAGCATTACAGTTATTCAATATTTTCAATTGATTACCCATCGTTTTTTTACCGATATTTCCGGTATGTAGGCTGGATGTACTCGTATAGTTATTGTTAGCTGAGCTTTCCAGAAGTTTCACGCTAACGATTTGTCATTTTGTTGGATGCGCTATCAAAAGCTTTCACGCTAATAATTTCGTTTCAATTGTGCATGGCTTTCACTTTTCTACACACTCTCCAAAGCTTGTAGTGAATGCCACTAAAAGTGTTCAATATTCAAATTTATTCACGAAATATTTTTTAAAATTAAAAATTCTCAAATCACAAAAAATTTAGCTAAATTCAAAAGGATTAAATTATGTGAATTTGAAATCACTCGCTTACGAAATGTATGGAAGACAACAGCATAGTTTCTACGTATATTTAAAAGTGATTGTAATTAGTTAAAAAATAAAATAAAAAACACTATTTATTTGCAAATTTTAGCTACAAATATTTGCCAGTGTGTCTTTTGCTGTGTTGGAAATGAAATCATTAAAACTGGCAAAGCTGGCATTTATATTAATCATTATATTTGAATAGAATAAAAAAATTTAAGGCAAATACGAAGTTATCTCCTATTACAGTACATTATATATAAGTATATATATATGTATTTAGGTATTTAAACGCACTATTTAATAATGGATTTAGTGATAGTTATAATTGCTTAGTATTGCCTGTGTTTAGCTATTTAAGATTGGTTTAGATTTCGGTTAAGTTGGTTTAACGCTGTAAACTATTAGATTCTTTTACAAATGGGGGTTATCATTTGCTGCGTATAATTCATGCTACATACTGACATTTTACTAAATTTACCTTACTTTTGTATTTTCATTATTATTTTTATTATTATTATGTTGTTTTTGTTTGGTTTTTGCGCTACAGCTATGAAGGAGAAATTGTACTACTTTTCCTTTAATATTTAATTGTTACCATATGTCGTTTTAACATTTTGTGTTTGTGTTTATTTATAATATTTTTCTAATACTTTCTTGTTCTGTAGTGGTTGATTTGCTTTCAATTTTATATTTTTAATATTTCTTTTTTTCTCGTTTTTAAGTTTATATCTTACGCTCTTATAGCAGGAGTCTTCGTTTATTCACCTCAGTTTCATATAATTTCAGAATTTTAGAACGCGAAATTTTTTTATATGATTTTTTATTTTTACTTTTGGTTTCGTTTACATGTTGTAGAAAAAGTAGTAATAAATAGGTATTGTTTAAAAATCGTAGATGATAAATTGTATTGTTGATAGCTTACTATCGCAATATTTTGCATTTGCTCTTTTTAAACAGGAAGAAGATCGAGAGTCAAATTCAGTGTTGTTTTTGTGTTTGTTGTGTTTGCAACCAGATTTACACTTTTTCACCATGCTAATAAATTACAATTAGATTCTCTTTCTGGTTTTGACATTTCAAACGATTTTTATAGTACTATTTTCCTTAAGTATTTTGTTCTGTTACAGAATAAAATTATTCAATTCAATACGTATTCTGTTTCTGTTACAGCATTAGATTGTGTTATCGAATACTGTTTCTATTTCCAATTTTGTTTCAGTGCTCAAGTTATATTTCAGTACTCAATATTTTACTGTTCTCGAGTTATGTTTCTGTTCTCAATTCTGTTTCTGTTGCCAATTATAATTCTGCCTCCAATTCTTTTTTGCTTACTAAATCTGTTTCTTTTGTCAATTCAATTTTTCTTTACGACTTTTATCGTTTTTTATGTAAGTATAGAAAGTATAAAACAACTACTCTTATTATTTTTTTCCTTTAAACTCGAATGCATATTTGATAAGTTTATCCAATTTTCATTTAGTTTGATTTACATTACTTTATATATATGTACATATAAGCATTCATGTAGGTATGTGTACGTAGAGTTCTTGTTTATTAAGGCAATTTTAGCATATTTAGTATATTTAATATATTTTTGGGAAATTACAGTATTAAGTAATTAAGTTTTACATATATATAAGTGTGTAGCTGAATGTCGAAGCAATGAAATTTCAAAGAAATTAGAAGGTAGTAAGCACATAAGTGTAGGAGGAACAAATGTCTGGGGAAAAAGAGTTAGAAATGCAAGATTTAATAAAAAAAATATTTTATTAAATATTAAAAAGAAGTAGCAAAACCTGGTTATATTCAGTAACATCTCACTTTTTTCAAAAACCCCTTTAAATAAAACGCATTTAATTGTGTAGTCTTTACCATTTTTTTTTTTTTTAATTTCTTGTCCAAAATATAATACAAAAAGTTTAAATTTCAATATAAAAAATTCTCAAATACAAATTAAAACTACAATTTAATTAACCAT
Source organism: Bactrocera latifrons (assembly GCF_001853355.1). Taxonomy (NCBI): domain Eukaryota; kingdom Metazoa; phylum Arthropoda; class Insecta; order Diptera; family Tephritidae; genus Bactrocera; species Bactrocera latifrons. The sequence goes on along the minus strand of NW_017535630.1, from coordinate 2,106,369 downwards.
AAAATAGCAGTAGTTTTTTCTTGACAATTTAATAAAATTAAAATGTCTTAAAAAATTATAAACAAGCAAAAAATATATTTTTATATATGTATGTATGTATAATATATGCTCAACAAACACAACAAAAATTAACTATTTTTTCATTAATTAAATTACTGAATAACGTGATTATGCGTGTAAATAGGAAAAATATTGAAAACATTATAGCTAATAGCAAACTACAACTACAAACTAAGAGCTCTCTCTCTACATACATATATTGTAGTATATGTAATACAATAGATATGTATTAATTTATACATACAATAACAAAGTGTGAAGGTAAAAAATTTCGAATATAAAAAATTTCTATAAAAAAGGACTAACCTAGCTTCATTTATCGTTATATGTATTTAATTTTTTTTGTGTCAGCCAATTGGCTATGACTTTTTGTTTTAATAATTACCAATAAATGTTTTTTTATCGCATACAAATGATTTTATTATGAAAATAGCATATAACTTGCTGGCGTATTGTTTCAAATTCCAGAATATTGCACAAAATTATGTAAATAATTACAATTTAGCGGTTTGTT
>NW_017535630.1:2101299-2102850 GCF_001853355.1 Bactrocera latifrons | reverse complement strand
ATAAATTAAATTATATTTGCATATATACATATATGTATACTTAATTTTTATTCAATTTAAGCACTCAGCTATTTTCAATATACCGTCTTTTCGGTCATTTCGCATTTTTTTCGCCAATATCAGTTGGCTTTCTGCGCATGGCGCCGACCAGTGTCACCAAGTCACCAAGTAGTTTTATACACAATTATATGCATATTTTGTTGTTGCTTTTACTCATCACCATTTACGTAATTTATTTATATATTTTTACTCTTAATAATGGTATAGTATTGCACTTCTTTATTCAATAATTTGAGAATAGTTTTTTTTTCGTTAATGATTTTTTCTTTTTACTCTATTAGACTTGCTTAAGCTTAATAAGATTTTATTGCATGCGCATTATTTACTTTAATAGTTGCATTAAAGTATATCTTTTATTTAATATTTAATAAAAATGTTACAAAAATTCTATATAAAAATGGTTTTGCTCCAGAAAATATTAAAGATTATATTTATTTATACAATTGTTTTCGTTTTTTTGTTTTTGTTTTGCTTTTAATATTTATTTGCTTGTGTATTTATAAGTATATGTATGTATGTGTGTGTCTGTATTGCAGCATTCTATATGTAATAGTTATATATCAGTGTAAGTGTCGCATTTGTTGAAGATGTGTTTTTGCATATTTTCGAACTTCTTATAGTGTTCGCATTAAGAAAACGAGGACATATAATTCGTTGAATAGAAAATCATGTATTTTATGAAAAAAAAGTATTTGAAATAGATTGGCTGAGCTCTATAGACAAAAAATGAATCTATTTTATTTCGCATTTATTGATATTCTTTTTTTGAGGTTATGTGAACAAATTTTCGAAAATTTCACTAATTTTAATTACAAAAGTAGCAACGACGTCTAAAATTATTAAATATTTCGTACAAACTAACGATTGGCCTTCCAATTGTGAATCATTTCGTATACCTGCGTATTTAATATTTTTTTTTTTTTTGGAAAACATACTCAACAATATTGATCTCCAGGTTGAATTGGGCGTTTCTTCTAAACTAAATAACAATATATAGCCCAGTTTTGGAAAAGAAGAAAAAAAAGTGTTGCAGTGATGTAAAAGCAGTAAATACCGGTTAACCAAAACAAGAAATCTATTAAACTATTATTAAAAAATATTAAAATTTCTGTATGTAAGTGTGTGTGTATGTGGAGCATTACTATTGGAGTAACTAGAAGCTATGGTATTTATTTGAAAGCTATACAATTTATTTAAAGAAATTCTCCAAATACAAAAGTAACAAATTCAGTATTACAAAGCAATACAAACAAGTATAAAATGCATATAAAACTAAGAAACACAATTATTTATAAAATGTATGAAAATAAGAAATAGGTACTAAATTAGTGTACAAATTATGGCAAAAAGTGTGAAGATTCAAAAAATTAAAGCACAGATGGTGATGTTAAGGATAAAAGGCTGGTTTAACAGTTAGTGGTAGAGGAGAAATGTGGAATTTACAAAAAATAATAAAAAATTCAAAAATGTATATAAAAAACAATTGCCATA
>NW_017535630.1:2087049-2100819 GCF_001853355.1 Bactrocera latifrons | reverse complement strand
TAGAAAAAACAATACTTAGAAACTCTTAATTAAAAAAGGTATTAAAACTATCATAAAATTCCACCACGCATATTTTACTAAACTAAAATATTTATATTATAAAATGTTTAATAGGTAAAAAGTGACAAGGGTATTTGTCTACCAATTAATTGCACTATTTTGGTGGTATGATGCATTTTTCTTGCTAGAAAAAATGTATTACTGAGGTATTTGAAATTAACTTGATCATGCGCAGATGATCGCTCAACAGCTGGCAATGCTAAATGAAGCAAATTATGAGCTAAACTTGTGGGAATTGGTTATTTTAAATATTTTAATGACAGCTTAGAGTCCATAAAGGCATTAAAAATATTAGTATAACAGATTTTTGGTACGAAATGATTTTTTCGGTTTGCATACAATTTAAGTTTGGTTTTAAAAGCAGTTCTGCCTGCTTTTTACCTATTTTTTTAAGAAAAAAAATATTTTTAAATACATAAATGAGTGCTAGCACATATTTTGATAAGTTTTGGTTCAATACTTTTTTTTAATTTTCAAAAACTATATTTTAAATAATCACTTTTTGTCAACTGCGCTATTTTATTAAAAAATTGTTTATTTTCTGTTTTTTTGCCTCACTGAATTACAAAAAATAATTTTAAAAAAATGAATGCTGGTATAAATATCGTTTAAATTTTGTTTGGGAAATATTTTTTTTTATCAACTTTTTTTTTTTTGTCTCATTAAAAAATTATTTTACGTCGACTATGATATTTCATTGAAAAATTATTATTTTTCAGTTTTTTTTTTGCCTTAAACAGTTGTTTTTATAAACAAATGACCACTGGCTCAAATTTTCGTTCAATATTTTTTTTTTTGCAAGCAAAATGTTTATAAATATATTTTTCGTCTCATAAAAAAATTATTATTTTTTTCTATTTTTATGCCTTTCACAAACTCACATTTACTTCATAAAGCATTTGGCGCTGGAGTGCCTCGATATTATGAACATTGCTCTTTTTTTGATTTTTGTTGTTGTCTCTTTTTTTTGGCATTCAATTGGCTTCTCTACACGCTACGAGGTTTCTCTAACTGCGAGGATTCATTATCACTACAAATATTTACTAGTTACAAATAAAGAATAATTAGCGTTTGGCATTACTTTCAACGCCATAACATTTTTCGTACAAGGTGCACTAATTAATTTTTTTTTTTTTTTTTTTTTTTGTTAATTTGCGTACACGCGTTTGATGTTTGCACAATTAAATCATAAAAAACATTAAAACTGTTTATGCGAAAAATTAAGACTAAATTAAATTACATTAATTTACATAGCATGTGAACATAACGATATGCAAGGTATTTGTTTCGTGGTTAGCATAAAAAAAATAATAAAAAAAAAAATTATAATAAACAATAGTTCAACTAATATTAGTTATATAATTAGTGTAATTATATGTATGTTTAAAAATACAACAAAAAATACTGCGCTGGTTTTTGAAACCATTATTTGTTTACTAACAAATTTCCGACAATGCGAAAGAAGAAGCTCCACATATAGTAATTAATATGCATGTTTTACAAAAATTAATAAAAACGGTTTATTTAACAAAAAAATAGTAAAAATTACTAAAGAATTATTAAAAACTACTCAAAAAAAAAAAATATGGATTTTTTTATTAAAATTGTAACAAAAATTATTAAAATTGTAACAAAAATTATTAAAAATTACTCAAAATTATTAAAAACTAGTCAAAAAAACGTATGCAAATTTTATTAAAACCCGAACAATTCATACAATGTTACAAGCGCCTAAGAGTATGCACGAAATCATTTGTAGATTATAAATATGCTATACCGTTATTCGCGTGCTGAAAGCATTGCCATAAACTGACATAAAACACAATTGAAACTGAACGCGTTCGCTGCTATGCACCTCTCAGTCGTGCTGTCAATCTGTTTGTGTATATACTATATGCGTGTCTGTGTCTGTGTATGTGTATTTTCTTACTTCGTTTATGGGTGGGTGTGGCATACGCCAACAACCGACATATGTATTTCATTTATAGCATAATAAACTGTACGAACTGTAGCTGTAGAAACTTGTCTATCGAATACTTGCTTGCTGTGTCTACGATTTTTAAATGTTTTGTAAAAATGCCTCTTTTATAGTATTAGATATTCTTGCAACACGAAACTGTAGGTTAATATGTATGCGTGTGAGCGTTTTTCTGTATTTCAGCGCATACATTTTAGTTTTACTTGCTATAATCTAGTGTCTTAGGTTCATAATAATTTTTTGGGAGCAATCAGTAGTAGTTGATTTTATTATGGTAAGTAAGAAAACGCTATAAAATGGTATAAGTATTATTTTTCTTAGCGCTACAGCATATGCTACGGCTTTATACGAGCTTTTTCGAGCTTTCACACGTCTTGCTTAGGCCTCATAACTTTTTTACATACAATTTTTGCTGTCATAACTCGTATAACTGTTTTAGTTGTATGCATATGTAAGTAGGTTTATGTGTAATAAAAATGTTTCTAAAATTTCCTGCTCATATTGCCTACATTTACGCTTTAGTAATGATAAAATTTCTTATACCAGTTAGTTTTCAAACCGTTTTTGCATTTTTCTAAGAGTTTTTCGCTTGATTTTTGATAACTGCTACGAATACAAGTTTCTGTTTTTGCATTTTTGTAGTTGTGTGTGTGTGTTCATTTCAATGAATGTGTGTGTGTATTTTTTATGTAAGTTAAGTAAGAAATTCTAATACATGCAATTTGCTGCTGGGTTTATAGAAAATATTACATTCAAGTGCATTGAAATCCTGCTTGCTTTCGCTTACTCCTTTGCTCTCTCTCTCGCTCTCTTTTTGCGATCAAAGCTTCACAACAAGCCTTGTGTGTCCTCGTGCTGCTGCAATTTCTTTAATTTTCAAACGCTTTGCTTCATATACTCCATACTTCACCAAACTGCTGACATCCGTTGAACGTTTTACTCCGACCGCCGCGCCACTCCTCCTTGCCATTCCATTTGCCGCGCGTCTTGAAGCGACGCGCATCCGCCATCAGCCGTCGATAGCTTTCGCTCGGCTGTTCGCTGGCCTTATTAGCGCCGCCGTTAACACCAGCGGAATGGCACCGCCCTCGGCCGATCGGCGCCTTCTTTGACTAGAGGTTTATGATATTCACGGCCCGGGCGCGCATGTATGACACCCCAGCAATTCTCGCAATAATATTGTAGACACGTGACATTGGCGCAGAAGAACGGTGCAAATTTGCCGCCGCAACGTTGACCCTCGCACTCGTCACACATCTGATCGTCCAGCACGTACGGTTTCACCTCGACACGCTTATCGATATCGCCATGTTGTAGTTGTACGAAACGCGCCGATATGGCGGCAATGTAACTCTGTTGATTGGCGAATGCAACGCGCCCAGCACCTTTCGGATATTTCAACTCCGGATCTGTGTCGATGCCGGCATAACAAACACCACCATACAGACGATCCATGATCATAGCCAATTCGAACGCCTTTAAAGGACGCGGTACACCGCCGACAAAGACGGTTTTACGCGGATCTAATGACATGGTGGCGTCGAGCACATAGTCGGCATCGGCTAGGCGCCAAGGTCGTATCTGTACCGGTTTGTCTTTGATGGTTGGCGAGGAAACGCACAGGTAGAGCTTGTCATCGTCGGTAATGCACGAATCAATCAGCTGCTGTACACTATTCTCATCCTGGAAGAGCAGAAATGCGTAACCCTTGGGCGGGAAATAGGACTTTGACTCGGCCTTATGTGGCCAATCGACGACCAGCGGTCCGAAACGTCGAAACGATGTGGTGATCTCATCCTCATCGATATCGGGCGGCAAACCGCCAACGAAAACTTTACGTGAATAGCGTGCCGTATGTTCGGACCCTTGTGAGTGTGGTGACGCGCGCGATGGTGAATTCAATTTCATATTGCCATCCAAGTAGGCGCCAGCACCGTTGCCGCTGGCAATGGCCACAGCGTCGGCCTCGCTCAGGTGATGTTCGCTTAACTTCTGATTGCGCATGCGTTCGGCCAACACAGCGGCAGCGGCGACATTATTATCACCGCCGGCACCCACAGCGCCCATATTGCGCATTATATCATTTAAACAGTGATCGATTGGACGCATGTCCAGTCCATTGCCGACAAGACGGTCGGGTGTGAAGCCGGCGCCTAGGTAGGGCGCATCACCGCCACCGGTAGCGCCAGCGCTCTGACTACCGCTATTACCCACCGACAGTGTAGGTATGTGTGACTGTGCGGCATTCATGTCCAACGAGTAGCCGGGTGTGGGCGAGGTGCCGCCCTTAGTCGGGAATGATATGCTGCGTCGGTATTTGTTAGGTGAAATGCCCGCATTGGAATTTGGCGAAATGCCACCGCTGCCGCCAGCTTGCGATCCGTTATAAGGTGAGCCGCCGCCACCGCCACCGCCGCCGCCTCCGGGCGAGTTAGGACTGTTGCCATCATGTGGCGGACAGGGATGATTCGGTGATAGCTGTTGCTTGTTGGGCAGTCCACTGCGGAGGATAGAGATGTGAGACGATGTAGCAATGAATTTGGTTGATAAAATGTAAAAGTTGCAACAAATGCTTGGTATGTACTGGTACTGGTTATGTGGTGGGGTGGTGGTGGTGTTTTGGTTGAGGTAATGGTGATATTTTGTGAGGTGAACTACTTTCGAAATTCATTACTATTTCGTTTTTTTATTGATAAAAAATAGGTTGACTAGCTTACTAGAAAAACGCAATTCAAGGGGAGTCTAATAAGTATTATAAATTAATTGTAATGTAAGAAAATATTTATGAAAATATATTTTAACTTCTTAAAATATTGAATTTATTATTTTCCATATATTCGTCCATAACTTCTAGTGCAAGTTGAAATACTAGCCTTGATTAATACTGATCATGCACTCGAGGTTAGTTAAGGACTATAAACGGGAATGTGTTACTTCACGATAAGACTAGTGTAGGTGCCCAATCTCAGAGAATTTGTAAAGCTGATGCAAGCAAGAAAAGGACGTCACATGACCTTTGCGAGCACTGGTCACCTGCTAACACTTTCGCCCCACAAGATTCTCGTTTCGGTTTGAACAGAATGGTTGTGGAAAAAATGATGAGGTGTAATCTCGACATTTTTCTCCTCAATGCCTTCTTATTCTTAATTGACGTACACATCTGAGGATGGAGTCATGTGGAGAAGTGGAATTTCCATCTGAAAGTCGCTGCTGAATCACAACAAAATCGACCAATTTCTGAAGGTGCTGTAACTTACAGCTAATGTCAAGCGAAAACGTTCGTGGAAACACAATCAGCCGACGCAGACGATAATCAGTCAAGAAGGTTTTACTATGTGTTTGGTGTTTTTGGCAGGAAATCATTTACTACGGTCAGAAACCTTACGGCCAAACTCTTAATTCGAATACGTATTGTCAAATATTTTATTGTCTAAAGGAAACGATGAGTGAGGCGCGGCGAACTTTGGCCAATAGGAGAGGAATTCTATTGCATCAGGACAATGACAAGCCACTCATAGCGATAGTAACATGCCAAAAGCCACCGGAGCTTCGTTGCTAGTTTCTTATGTAGCTAACTTACAATCCGGTATTGATCCCAAGTAATTACTACCCTCAAAAAAAAAAAGAAGTGTGAAAACCGACTGTTCCAGTTTTTTACAAATAAATACGAGGGTTATTATAAGGGTAGCATATTGAAATTGGATTCATAACTACAATAAGTTATGGGAAAATTTCGTCTAAATAGGATCGTTTTCGATCGAATCGAAATGCTCACCCTTTATAATTAAAATACATAATTTAAAACTTTGTAAAATAATCTTCATCGTTCAATCTTGCAATTCATTGCTCAATCACACACTTATTAGTATACTCACTTGAATTGCATTCTACATAAAATATAGTAAATCTACTTAAGCATTAAGTTTATAATCGAAAATCATGATACAATAATACATTTTCGATATTAACCCGCTTCCGCCCAGCGTTACAAATATGCAACGATGGTGGTGGTTGCTGCCACTCAATATAGGATCTGAGCAACGGCATTACAATAACAAAAAATTTTATGCATGTCAAGATGATAATTTGACAGGAAATTGACATTCCTGACGCTCGCTCTCGCTCTTTCTTTATATATCGCTTATGTATATGTGTATTGATATTTTACTGACTGCTTTTGTAATATTGTTGTTGTTATTGTTAATATTATACAATTTCAAAGCATTAAGCATTACATATGTGTTACACTGGGCGTTCGCAGTTCCTTCATTTAACATTTATAACATTTTATATTATACATATGTAGGCATGTATACATATATGTATTAGGGTGTCCGTTGTTTATCAAATAGCTAACTGGAATTTCAGTTTTGGCTCTAATCAGAAGCATATAACATAAACAAGTTCTTTATTTTTTAATTTAAACCGCGCATAAATCATTTAATTTTATTGATTTTAATAATTTATACCCAAAGCAAATTAACCTACAAATTCGATCATATGATATTTAAAAACAAAATTGTCCGCGCTACAAAAAAGTTCTGAACAATTTTTTTCATTAAAACGTTCCTTTAGAAGTTATGCGCACTTAAAGTTATACATCAACGGACAGTGCATTCATTCAGTAGTACACCATGTCGTATGAGCAACGGAGAACACAAAGGCACTTGCATGAATGCTCAGTACATTGGATATATTACTTGAACTGCAAATAACTTTGAAAGAAGTGGTTTTATGGAAAAAACTATTAATACCTTTTTTGTAGACCGAAAAATTTTGTATCAGTATATTATACTTTCAAAGTTGTAGACCTACTTTTTTAATGCCAAATCTTCAAAAGAAAACCATGTTGTATACATGAGGAAATATAAAATCATTGAGGCACAGTTTAAATTGAAAATAAAGTGCTTCTTCACGATGTATGCTTCTTTTTAAGTGCAAAAACTCAAACTTCTACGCAAAAAAATATCAACTTGAGCAACAACGAAAACCCTACTATGCATACACTAACAAATTGGTTGTAGTTATTGTTGTAGTACAAATTGATTGACTGTTATTGGCATTCATGAGTGTGCTAGACGACTAATTTATTGTCCACCCAACACTTACGATTAATATTTCATCAAATATTGGTTTTGTTGTGATTTGTTGCTGGCGAATTGATTACAAGAGTACAACAAGTGCAACACATACACACAAAAACCCATTGGCATGTTAACATGTATTTACAAATGGACATTTAACAAATACATACAAATAGCTATGCCGCGCATAAAATATTCGTAGACTAAATAGAATGTTGTGTGCAGCTCCTTGGTGCGGCTAACGGATTGCGCAAGTTGAGCAAGCAGTGGCGGAGCAGCAGCAGAGGCACTTTAATCCCTACACGAAGTCCAACTAATCCTTGTAATGGCACATTTGTTCTGTTATTATAAACTGTGTATATTTGGCGAAAGCAAATTATGTTGTTTTTTGTCATTTACAGTTAGTAGCAAAATTTTCGTTTATTGGGTATCGATTTGGAGAGAAATGTTGCCGCAATTTGTTGCGCAACATGTTGCTGCAGATTTTTGTGTAGTTTTAGCGTTGAAAGGCGCTAGTTGTTATTTTCAGCTCACAAATGTTTTATTAATTACGTTATATTTTACTATAAACACTGTTATTTGCACAATATTTGTTTAGTTGTGATTTCCTCCACCGCAAAACTCTGTTTTTTTCGAATAGTTTCTTCACGAAAAGTGTAATATTTTTTGTTTTTCTACACAACATTGTCAATAAGTAGGAATTATTGCGTGTTTCATAGCGTATAAAGCATAGTACGTGTTACTTTTACAAAAAATATATATGCATGTAGGAAACAGCCCAGAATAACAGATTAGTAACGCCCAAACTTTAAATATCGATTGCAGCGAGGTCGATGCATTCGATTAATAAATTGCAAAGCTCAATTCAATAAGGTTTTTTCTTAAAATTACATATAATTATTTAAAAAAAATGAAAATATCAAAAATATTTTTTTAATATTACTTTTTTGGTTTTGCACTTGCAACGTTGAGCGGAAGGAGGGTTCTTAAAACATCTTTGACTTGTGTTGGCGGCTTTTTGGCATCAAATGTTGGCAGCTGTGGCTAATGCTGAAGGTAATTGCGTTTTTATTTTAATATTCAAATTTTTAAAACTTTAAAATAATAATAAACTGAAATATATTCAACTTTGAAAAAAAAAATATTTTTATATAAAATAATTTCCTATATATGTAATTATGAAATATTTTGTAATTGTTTATAAATTCTTATATCAATTATAATCTTAATAGACACCGTAAGTTTAAATAAAATACATCTAATATACATATGTTCCACCCAAATTCACACCAAAGGCAGAAAATTTATTAACAAGAACTACAGTTAATAGAGCGTTGCCTACATTTAGGATGATTTCAATTATATTTCAACGATAAGGTAGATAAGGATTGCATCTTAATAGGGTTATAACCACTTTTCAAAATCGATTTTGAAGACAATCGACCTTCGAACTCTTCAACTGATGAAAGTAATAAAAAAAGTGAAGAAAATATCTAGGCAAATCTTAAAGAAATGGGAAGAGAGAGCTCGGCACAACCACAACTAAAGTATCTGGTAGTAATAACAGACTCAAAACTAAATATAAGCATTAACTAGAAAACACTGCAGGTAAATCGAATACAAGTATAACCCCATTAAAATCCAGGGAATCGAATACGAGCGGATATAAAAGTTATCAGAGGGGTCTACAGGAGCCAAAAGAGAAGAGAGAGTCAAAATCTTAACAATACGGCAGCAGCGATGGCAAACCTCACTGAAAAAACGGTGGACCCACAGAGTGATACCGAACTGAGTAGCCATACATAGATGCTTTAGAAGCTAGCTGTACAGATTCCAGGACGACATTAGTCCAATTGTCCGACGCATTTGAAAAATGTGAGCATGTATTCTTTTATCGCCTTCGTTTTTTAAATATAAGGGAAAATTTAAAATTATACTCGGTGGCGGTTTTATGGTAGAAAATCTGACGACTCGCATGTGCAAAGCGGTAGCCGCAATCATGACAATACAGTATATTAGGCCAACCGTGCATTGGGGAGACATAAATGTCCTCATCCGCTTGCATCTCTCTTATTTCAGTAACAAAATATTTAAATTTTGTTTTATAGTTTTTCAATTTAAAATTCATATTTTTATAAAAAGACATAATATTTGCTACAAAACTTTATTACGAATTTTAAAGCAGCTACTTCATCTAAGCGACATTTAAATTAATCAACGCCGACAGATTTTCAATTTTCCAATCAATTAATGTTTAAATTGCCGTCTCTTCCACCCCCCACAAGTAGTTAAATGATGGCATCTTGAAAAAGAGATGATAATTCAATCTAAACGCTTTGCTCCTTTTACATTTTTGCCGCCAACAATTTGCTTATTTCACGCCGGGAAGGCGCTAAAAGTGAACTACAAGAATATTTTACGCGGGAGCTTAAATAAATTGCATTAATTTTGGGTAGCAGGGGTTAGATCTGGAATGTAGAGAGACTCTTCGTAAACTGATTAAAAATAAATAAGGACCAGGCGCTGAAAAGGAGAGAAAGAGTTGGGCGGAAGTTGGTGGAAAAATAAAGTGTGAAAAGAAGGGTTTTTGAATTTTGATAAATTTTATAAAGCGAGCAAAATAAACTTAATTTTTTTTATTAAACTTAAATATTAGAATGAAAGAATGAATTTAAGATTTAAAAGAAAATATAAAATACATATATTTCGAAAGTCGCCACAAAAGTTGGCATAACATTATCAAGCTACAATATATAAAAGTTTTTATTCAATTTAGCGTGCGCAGCTTGAGTATTGAAAGCATGCTTTTAGGAGTTCGAACAGCACTTCACCGCGCTCACAAGTGAACATAGCATAAAGGTAGGTGTGCAGGTATGTGTACATACCAGTATAGGGTATGTAATACTCACTGACTTGAAGCTATTGAATTGATGTTTCATTCACACTTCTATGCATTTGCATGTATGTATATTTGTTGTATGTGTAAGCAACACTCTTTTCATGCATTTAGCCATTGAACAGGAACGCTCGTCTGCAGTCAAGCTGTCTGCGTCTATATGAAATTTTAATTGCATGCTTTTAGATACAAGCAAACTTAAAAAAGACTTCGGCATATAAAGTATAAAACTGCAGATAAATACACGGGAGTTCCAGCCATTACTTACTACATTACTTTGTATACATACTTGTACTGCAAAGATGTGGCATGTTGCATTTTGAATTTACTGAAAGGGTGCAACATTTGTCTGAATTTATAACTTTGAAAATTATTAGACAAAGTTAAGCAAGAAAATTAAAGATTTTTATTAATTCACTCCCTTAATCTACTGGTTACGGATCTAAAATCAAAAAAAAAAAATCAAAAAAAAAAATCAAAAAAAAATAAAAATCAAAAAAAAAAAAAAAAAAAAAAAATTCTACAGGACCACACAAATGTAGAGACTCAATACAAATCCAGAGAAAAACATTTTCTCGAGGAGGCGATAACATAAGGACCGCACTACCGACTGAAGTATTAGTTCTATTGCAATGAGTCGGNAAATTATTAGACAAAGTTAAGCAAGAAAATTAAAGATTTTTATTAATTCACTCCCTTAATCTACTGGTTACGGATCTAAAATCAAAAAAAAAAAAAAAAAAAAAAAAAAAAAAAAAAAAAAAAAATAAAAAAAAAAAAAAAAAAAAAACATGAAGACCGGACTTCTCAAAGGTCGTATGTCAATACAAATCCAGAGAAAAACATTTTCTCGAGGAGGCGATAACATAAGGACCGCACTACCGACTGAAGTATTAGTTCTATTGCAATGAGTCGGTACTCCGCTGTTCTATTGCGCTTTAGTCTTGAATCTATAAGCCTCCATGAGCTTGGTAAACGCTGATCAACAACCGAAACTTGTGCGAAGGAAGGTCCCAATAACCTAAAGAGGGTGCTCAGAACTCTTTGCTTTTAGCAAGGCTCAGCCCGTTGTCATGAGTGGCGCAAAGTTTCATTAAAAACTTGCCTCAAGTGAGTCATCTATTCAATTTTGTTAATGACCATACATCGAAATAGTTAAAGAGTCAATACTTCAATATCGTAGTGTTGGCGTCAGAGAGATAGCAGAGAATCATAAAATATCTTATAGATCCCTCAACACATTTTGCTTCATGTTTTGGGTATGAACTTGTGACACGTCGGTTGATGCATTTACGTTCTCATACTTTTGTGATATCAGTCACTAAATATGTATATACAAGATCCAAGAACGTAGTGAATGACGTTACGAAAATGAACCGAAGACTTGTATGGAAAATAGTTCCGAAACGTTTAGAATGTTGAAAAAGGCTTTCGGTGATAATTGTTTGGTGCTAGCAAGTGTTTTGAAGTGGTACAAATTAGCCAAAGAGGCTCGAGAACGCGTTAACGACGAACCACGTTCAGAACAGCCATCAACATCAACTGATGATCAACTCGTCAATAAAATAAGGGCACCAATTCCATGACGATTACCAGTCAGTGATCCCACTACCTTCCTTGAAATATCGGAACGATTAGTGAAAACCATTTCGAAAGATCATTTGGACCTAAGAAAAGTGGAAAGTGGATTTTTTCGAAAAACGACGTCTCGTTAATGGTGTTAAGCAATGCTCTCCGACTACCAAGATGTCATGAAATGTATTATTACTGGCAAAGAGTCATGGAACAAGGTTTGCGACCACGAAACAGACGATTAATCGGCCGAATAACTCACCTTTGAGCTGAAGCTGAAAAAACACGTCAAAGCAGGTCCAAAATCAAAGTTATGTTGACAGTTTTCTTCGATTATCGAGGTGTGGTGCAATTCAAATTCCTTGCCACCGGCCAAACTGTCAACAATGAAAACTTTTTGAGTGTTATGCGTCGTTTGCGCAAAGCCATTCGTAAAACGAAGCCAAAATTATTCACAAAATGTTCAAAATTAACCCGCCCACCCTGTACAATGAAAATGCATTAATATGTATGTACATATGTATGTATATGCAATTTATGCGAGAATCAATAACCTCTCGAACTCGCTATGAGCACTTCTTCCGCATATGTTTCCTTTTACAAAGACTGCACCAACAACGATGGAGCGTAAACAACCGACAAGCGCATATGTGTGTGTAAATTATGTTAGCAAAAAACGAGCTAGTGCAATTTAGTGACTTTACAACTATGTATTCGAGCACATGTCGAACTGCACGGTTGCAATGTATAGAAATGCAGCAGACACAGAGCGCCACAAACAAAACTGCAACATAAAGAAGGTTAAAAAAGGAAGAAATGGAACAAAAGGTACACACAACAGAAGAAAAAACAATAAAAAACTATATAAATAAAAAAAAGAAAAAAATAAATAAAACTAAAAGAAAAAAATACAAAAAGTGTGAAGAAATACAAAAAAGTATAGAAGAAACACATAAATATGAAAAAGCATGAACAGAAGTAAGCATACGTTTAGGCGCAGGGGCGGAAAGGGGCTAGAAAATGCAAATACCAAGACAGAATAGGTCTACAGCAGCGCAATAGTGAAGTTTTGAAGTGTAGAAGCATTGGCGGGCGAAGTTTGTGCAAAGGCGACACACGTCAACTAGACTCAGGGGTTCGAACGTAGGCATAAAACAAGCCATATCCAGACGCTTTTTAATTTTTAAAACGAAAAGGTGCAAGTAAGCAGACGTTTTGTTCCACACGCCGACGATGAAAGAGTTGGGAGTAATGCACTAACAAAACCAATACAAACAAAAAACGACGAGAAAAATTAAAACAACAAAGTGGTTTGCAGTGATGGCAACGACAACACCAGCAAATAAGTAGTAACTACTAAAGTAATAGTGGGAATGTAGATACGGCGAGAAGGCAAGCAAGCGCTAACACTTTGCAACGGCAGGGGGTGGCAACAAAGGGTAGGCAGGCTACAGCCTAGACACGACTAAAGCTAAATTAAGTAGACACATAGACGCTGCTGCCAGCACAGAGACACTTGATAACAGCAGCGCGACAGTCAAAGTCATTAACAATGTAGATTGTTGTTAGTTTTTCGGGGCAAAGTGACAAGCCGTCGGCAAGCAACGCTGAGATACTTAATTGTATATATGTACTTTAGGAGTATGTATGTGTTTAAATGTGTGTGGTGTCTATATCTTATGCCTCGTTGCATGCACAGACATAAATTTGTATGCAAATGCAGTTGTGAGATCCACTTAATGGCAACAGCGTTGCAATTGCAATTCAAGCGCACGACTTGCCTGCCCGAGTGCAGCAAGAATGGATAGGTACTTGAGTGTGTAAAGTGTAGCGCGCGAGCACAGTACCGTTAAAAAGGGTGAAAAGGTAAACAAAGGGGGGAAAAACAAGAAAAAATGTTAGCTTTGACTGCACGGAAGCTATACCCCCTTCAAAAGTAAAAATTTTCCATACAAGAATTTGAATTTGTATGACAGCTATATGTTATAGTAGGTCGATATGAATAATTTGGTCGGAGATTTTAGCATTGCCTTGGATGATAACCTAAGACAAATTTCGTGAAGATATCTCATCAAATATAAACGTTTTTTTATATAAAGCCTTAAGTTTGATTGATCAGTTTGTATGACAGCTATGTGCTATAGTGGGCCGATCTGAACAAAACGTACTGAGATTGCAGC
>NW_017535630.1:2078930-2086969 GCF_001853355.1 Bactrocera latifrons | reverse complement strand
AATAATCTATGACAAATTTCGTGAAGATATCTCATCAAATATAAAAGTTTTTCATATGAAGCCTTAAGGGGGTATTCTAATCTAGAAATTTGAAAAAATCTAAAAAATTTTTTTTCATAATTCGATAGTTTTGATATTCAAAAATAACTCCCTAAAAGGATTTTTCAAAACTCAAATTATTTTCAAAGTTTTAGCCATTTTAGTGAGGTGGCAACTAGACCGGTTGAACGAACTATCTATCTATCTATTACGCTGCCCGAAACTTAACGTAAAACTTTAAACTCGTTTTTCTCAAAACTCCTTTTTTTGATGCGGTAGCCACAATATCTCAAGTTTTAATCAGTCGATTTATTTAAAATTCGGCATGAATATTCTTTAAATATATCTTATCATTTGAAGCAACAAAAAACAAAAATTTAAAATTTATATTTAAAAAAAAAGCGACAAAATTGAAAAATTATTGAAAAAATGGACCGTTTTTTTTTGAGTAGCCGCCATTATATGAAACAAAATTTTTTTACTTTTTCGATGTTAAAAACTTGCTGACAAACTTAATATACCCCATTCTGGGTATAAAAATATATAAACAAATTGAAAAAAAAGCTTGGTAAAATAAAAGACTGCAGCGGTTATTAAAAAGCCTGCTGTCTCAAGCTAAAGTCATTCACTGCAGTCAATATAGCGTGGCACATAATTGAAAGCGTTTCACCTGTGTCTCGCTTTGACTTTGACTTGAGCTGAAAATGCATTTTGCACACATGCAAGTACATACATACATCTACATAAATACATAGTATATATATAGAGACGTGATTACAATAGTATGCGAGTCTGCGCAGAAGCTCGTCAGCGATTGCATGGAAATGCGCCTATGAATGCAAAGCAATGCATTGCACTTGCTCGAAGACAAACAGCAGGCGGCAGGCAGCTACTTCAGTCGCCTCTTCAATCCCTTGACGTCAAACAAAGCAAACACCAGCCAGCTTACTTTACTTTACTTTCTGTTTATCTGTCTGCTACCAACTCCGTCAGTTGGCAAGACAAATGAGTGAAAAAAAAACACTTTTGGTGTTCTTCAGTGCGCTCAACCACAGCGAAATAGAACAATACTTCAGCGTGGCTATGTTCATTCATAAATTCGTTGGCAATCGTTACATATGTATATGCAGACCATCGACCACACAAGTGGTATGAGGGGGTAGGCTGACAGAATTAACAATAGAGCACGTATGTAAAGTGACAAAAGAGGCAAAAATGCCATAACACCAGCTAAGGGGCTGGAACAACAACAAAAGCAAAAAAACAACAACAAAAAGGGAATAAAGCTGCTTGCATACGCTCGAGACTGCTACTTTAACACTATCTGAGTAATAAAATGTATGTATGCTATGTACATATACATACAAATGCTATTATGACTGTCTCATAAATTGGCGCTGAACCCTTATGACAATAGAAACATATATGCACATTTATATAAGCAAATATAGTACATATACATACATATATACATATGTGAATATATATATTGTACATATGTACATATATGTCCACATATAAAAATATTTTATACAAGCCGAATTATGAATGATCAATCAGTACCACTAATGCATCTAAGCCTTATCAAGGAAATGTAAAGAAATATTTTTCATAACGAAAACGAAAACGAATAATTAAACGAATTCGTTTTTATTCGTACAATATTAAAATGTTTAATACGCGACCAGAATTTTAATTTTGCATGTTTGTGTCACTTTTCTATATATAGGGGTTTTCCATAGGGCTCTACAAAAGCCATATATTTTTCCGCTCTTTTGACATTTCTCTTCAGAGAGGTTTGTCATTTCATCATGGAAAGTTATACGATCCAACAACGAGTCGATATTATTAAGATTTACACTACCGAAATTCGGACTCAGTGACCTTAACGGCGCCACAAACCACACAGCGAAGGTCACAATCGATTTATTAAAAACCAAGTTTGGTGAATGTGTTATCTCACGAAATGGAACCGTCAATTGGCTGCCTCGACCAATTTTTTTGGCTGCGTCGATTTCGTTCCACGCTCTGAACTTATAGAAAAATCGAAAATATCAAAAAATTTCCAATTATTCATCGCCCGACCATCAGGAACAGTTTCCATTGCCCAGGAGCTCACAATTGCACAAAAAAACTATTTGGGACCTTCTGGATATAAGAGTACAAGAGTACCGCTTAGGATAGCGCAAGAAATCTCATAGACTGAATATCCATCAGCGAATCGCTACTGAATCGCAAGAATTCAATGCAATTTCTGAACCGACAGTTACTGTTGGATCACTAAGGACAACGTCAAGCGAAAACGGTCGTGGCTAATCGCAGTGAGCCGGCGCAAACGGTTGCTGTGTGTTTGATGAGGTTAGCAGAGAATCGCTTGCTATGAGCTATTCCGTCAAACATGTACATGTACAGACCTGTACTAAAAACAATTTGATAGCCCGGAAGCGGTCAGCTTTTGTCTAATAGGAGAGGAATCGTGTTCCAAGGGCAAGACGGCAAGCCCCACATGTCGAAAGTGCCTCACTAGAAACTTCGGCTGTTTGGTTAAGATATTTTTAGCCATTCACTTTATCGTCCGGACTTCGAACCAAGTGATTAGCACCTTTTCCTGAAAATGACGAATGCTTTTAATGTTAAAAAAATTTTTTTTTGCTTTGAGTACAATTTAAGCATTCAAAAACTTTATTCAATTAATAGTGTAGTAAAAAAAATAGATTTCTCTGTGTAATCCACCAGCCTGGAAGAGTTTGGGTTACTCAGGGTTACTCAGGCGAATCGGAAGTTTAGCCTTCACTTCGTATCAAAAATCGGTAGTAAAACTTATTTTATAAACTCGCATATCATTAGATACATCGAAGAGATAGAAATTTAAATACTTTCTACTTACGCGAAGAGAAAAATGTCAAAATTTGGCCGCTGTTTGAAGGCTCTAGACTGACATAACCGCTTTAGCTCTTATAAAGAATGTTCGAAGTAATACCTATAAATGCAAACCAAATACAAGTTTTCCCAAATGCCAAAAATAAAAAATTAAGTTATAAAAAATATTAAAAGAAAAAAAAATTATAAACACATATGTGTTTTATAATATAAATTAAATTTTATCATATAGTAAAGTGTTATGAAAATATATGTAATATAACTCTAAACTTTTTTTTACATTTTTGAGATACATATTTTAAGGTATAAAAAAATGTTTATCTCTTATTGAGCCCTACTTAATTTACTTCTGCATCTATTCCCAACACCAACGCTTAAAAAGAAGTGAAAAATAAGAAATTATAACCACAGCAACCAACATTTGATTAGAGCCGCAGCTTTGGATTACCATGAAAAATCTCTGGCAACAGTAGTTATGTGTAAGAGAAGGTAGAAATGTTTTTGGGGTGATTTTTGATTCAAGTATTCAAATGTAGTATTTATGAAAATAATGTGTGCAGTACATACCTTTTGCGGTTGAAAAAGTTGCCTTGCAGAAAATTATTCCTTGTGTTTACATCATCCACCTGAAAGGCAACAAGATAATACATTAGTGACCAGAGAATGAAAGCAGAACCCAAATAAACGAAACCATTAAATATACAGAAGTGTTGAGAAAATATGAAAACCAATTATTGTACATACTCTCATTATGTCGAAATTTTTGCAGTCTTCAGTGGCAACTCTATGCCCAAATTTTTTTTGTTAAAGTGCATTAAATTAAATTTAAAAAAATTTTAAACTCATATTTTATAGCACGCAATTATTGATACTCAACTCGGTTTTGTACTTTTCGATAGGTGGCAACGCTAATATGAAATATTTGAAACATATAGCATTCAAAATTCTATTCAGTATTATGTCAAAATTAAATACTTTAAGAAATTCATTCCGTAAAGTTTCACACACAACGTAAGTTTGCTACACGCTGTATGGGTGGCAACTCTTTTGCAATATATCTGTTATTGACGACTTATTGTAGCATATAAAATGCATTTATAAATGCAAACAATAGATAAGATAGGAACATTTACAGCCAGTATTAGCAGTACTAATAAAAAATATTTTTTTTTTTCAGCGAACTCACAAATTTATAGCTTGATTGAACTTTATCTATTTTGTCTGTAATTTTAGAATAAAAAGAAGTTTACGAAATATCATATATTATTGTGAAGTCCGTTACTTTTACATGTCATCTGTCATGTCTAAAATTTATACTTCTGTATTGTACTTTTAAAATATGCACGAAGAAAATCCGACGTTCTCGAACTAAATTTTATTCAGCGAAAATATTCAGAAATGGGCCTCATTTCTGACTGCTGCTGTTTCATCCAGAAAAAACACCGCTTTGATGTCGTTTGTAGGCCGGTGTAATCATCGGTTTACAGTACTTAAAAAATTGATAAACACTTCGGTGAGCAGATAGTTTCACCGCTTGGACCGGTCGACTGACCACCAAGAATTTGAATTTTTTCCGTGGGAATATGTAAAGTCTAAAGCCTATGCGGATTCATGCCTTGGCGTGCTTCGATTCAGGACTGGTAGCAAAACATCACTTATATCATTCGTCAGTTACCAGACGAAATGCTCGAACGAGTCGTCGAAAATTGAACTAAACGGATGAACTGAGATAGACGCGGTTAACATCTGAAAGCGATAATCATCAAAAAGTAAATGCCAAAGAACGGTCTATCGAATGATAATATACATTGCCTATTCAATTTGAAGTTTCTGTGTTTTTCCTTTTTTAAGTAAGGAAACTCGAAATGTATCACCTTTTATAAGTGAATGTTTATAAAAGTTTTGGGCCTAACAGGAAAATAGCTATTTACTTATTTACTACTTTAAAGGATTTTCAGCCAATATGATACATTTTGGAGTTTCAGTGGTCAAATTAGTTTTCTAACAGGGTTTGTTATATTTCTCGATATTGAAGCATTGAATAACTTCAAAAATCTAACCATCTTTTATGGTTGAGATAATTCTATTTAATTTAGCACTATTCAACTAATTTTGGACTATTTTTGAGTACAAGATTAATCAAGTATCAATCAAAATAAGTTTTTTTTCTGTGTGTTTTCATTTCTCTCCGGACATTTCTAGTCTCTAAGGCCAAACATTGGCGATGTTTTTGCAAACAGTAGCCATAAGGATCTTTCCTTGAACAATATCGACTTCTTTGTTATTTTTTATACCCAAAGAAATAGCGTAGAAATATAAAAAGTTCCGTTTTTGCTTTTAAGCTTCAAAAAAATCGTTCAAGTGGGATAGCTGGGATAGCTTATAGCTGTGGTGTAAACTAAGCGGTTAAAATCATGTCTTGTATAGACAAATTCAAATAAAATATATATATTTTTTGACAACATATCTTCTCGAAATTTGACATGAATAATTGTCTAAGATATCAAATAGATTATCTCATCTTAAATAAGTAATTTTTATAACAGCAGCAGAAGGTTTAAAATGGAATGAGCCCATTTATTAATTATTGTTTCGGGTAAAGCAATTGCTAGTGCCAATAGTGCTCAACTGAGTTTTACAAAACAAAAATTACTTAGGTTTTGTCAAAGCAAAAAACATTTACATACTGACAGAACATATGGCTCACCCTGTATACCTATGGCGACGACAAGTATAAACACTACTAAAACAGCTATGAAATGAAGTTTCTTAACTCGATTGTAAAAATAAAAATAAAAATGTGCTAATATTTACAAGCACAATATATTGTTAAACAATTAGTGCATTCCGAAATGTTTGTTCTACACGCACACACACACACACACACACACATATGTATGTATTTAGGTGCATAACTGTTGAGTGCGCATTAAAATTCGTTTTACAACAGCAAAAGGTGACAAAGCGAAATGTGTTTCTTAATTTTTTTTTAGATTTGTTTTTTGTAAAGTACACACCATATTTCATTTAATTCGTTTTGCAATTAAAAATATTTCACTACTCATCAATTATTTTAATTGCTTCGTTAAACACCTGCTATCAAAGAGATGCCACATGCGCCAAATTAGCATGCACTCATGTATAGACAGTTATTTGTATTTGCTTGGCAATAAAATATAATTTAAATAGCAAAAAAGCAATAAAATAAAATCGAAGGAGAAGAGGAAGAAGGCGTGCGGTGCTCTCGTCAAGACACATTCACTAGAATGGCAGACCTCTATCATCACTAATGAGCGGAAAGATTTTGACAAAGTAGCGGATGCTTATTTATGTGTTTTTATAAATCATGAGACTTATGTTTCAGTGCCAAAATAATCTTAGCGACTTGAAAATAAATTTTACGAATTAAAAAGTTATTGGTTTGAAAAACAAAACCAAAAAACAAAAAATGTAGAGGAGGAGAAATAAATGTTTATGTAAAATATAGATACAATAAAATAAATATGTATGTATATAACATATTAATTTATTAAATTCAAATATAATACAGGGTGAGCCATTTTTGACAACTATGCCAATTACTAACTTATCCAATATTTTTCAGTTGTGTATAGAAGACTGAACAGTCTGTGAAATCTTAACCAAGTGCACTTTATTTGGGTGCCAGGTCACAAAGGTATAGCCGGGTATTAACTGGCTGATGAGCTTGCCCGCTTTGCAGAATCCACCAACATAGTAGCACCGGAATCTTTCATTGGGGTTGGTCTCCACACCATAAAGGAGCCGCTCCGCAAGTATGAAGCAGCGGGTAGGGATAAGCATTGGCAACAGCTCCTAAGTATGCGCTATGCCAAGTTGCTAACGAGTGATTACAACCTCAAAAGGTTTAAATATGTAATAAACCTCCCAAGGGAAAAACTCAGGTTACTTGTCGCATTCTACATAGGCCAGTGTAAGCTCAAGAAGCACTTATCTAACATGGGCCTAGTGTAAATCTTGTGTGAATTGCTGGTTCTGCGACAGGGGGCCTAAAACTTCAGAATAATAAATTAACCGCTTAGTCTGTAGGCGCAGGATAAAGAGCCTTAGATCTATGGTTCCAAATAAGGATCACATCGTTTCACTAAGACTTAGCAGTGTATTAGATTTTATCAATATGCTGGGTCTAGGTGAGTCGTTGTGACTTACGAGAGGGCACAAAAGGCCTCATTTACTTATCTAATCTAATGTAATCAACTAGATAAAATATATTAATTCAGTACAATTTTAATTATGAGACACTTCAAACCGAAACGTAAAGAAATTGACGGTTTCCATTTGGTCCAAAAGAATCAATATCGATATATCATTGCTTGTTTTGACTGCCCGCAGGTAAATGCATGAAAAAAGGTCCCGACTATAACTGGGTTTAACAAGACCGCGTATCTTGTCGCAGTGCGAATGTAGTTATTCAGTTTCTGGAAGAAATATTCCCATGCTGTTTTCCTAAAATATTGTAAGAAACACTGCCGATCTGACAGATCTTCGCCGATTAAAAGTCCGGGTTCGTTCCGGTTACATAAATCCCACTGTACTGTTTGGGAGGCTTAAAGGGCGAAGTGTACGCCTGAAGTCCGGGACTGCCGAACTGACAGTTTTTATGCGATTAAAAACCGAGTTCATTTTGATTACATAGACCCGACTATCGCGGAAATGGACAAAAAAGATAGCTGTGGCTGGCCAACCAGATCTCCTGATTTTACTACGCCTTTTCTTGGTGGTGCTTAAAGCCAAAGTGTACATCTAAGTCCGCGAACTATTAACAGTCCAAGCAAACGGATAACTGGAACACTGAAACAAGAATTTTTGATTGTCCACCCCTATCACGCACTGGAGTCCGTAGTTCCGGTTCAAAGAGAGTATAGGCGCACGATTGGCGGCAATCCTCCGAGCAGATGGACCATAATGAGACTTGTAAACAATTTTGCCGAGCATGGGACAGTCAACAGAAGACCTTACCATCGAAACCCTTCAGTTCGAACGGAGGAAACAATCGCTGCTGTAGCTGCTGCCATACAAAACAATCCACGTATTTCGACAAGAAGCTTATCTGCTCAAATGGGTGTAAGCAGACAGTCATT
>NW_017535630.1:2042743-2078235 GCF_001853355.1 Bactrocera latifrons | reverse complement strand
AACAATTGCGGCTATTCCTGTCTCAACTCTCCAAGCAGTAATGAACAACGTTTTGGTAAGATGCCGCACATGCATCAACGAGCAGGGGGGGCATTTAAATTCCATTATTTTTAAAACTAATTAAGCTATATTTAATAAAATTGAATGAGCTTTAACATGAATAAAAGAAAAATGAATTCCATACAGTGAAAAAAAAATTTATTTGAGTTTCTTACTGTAGCAAAATTCAGCAGCCACCCCGTAAGCACAGATGATCGTATTAGTAAATTGATTCAATTAGGTTAGGAAGCGTTGGATGGTACTACACCGTTTAGTTTTGGTCCCGTAAAACTGCCTTTTCTTACAATGTTTAAAAAATAACTCGACAATCAAAGACTTCTGGCGAAAGAGGTTATCGCTCATTTTTTAACCAAACTATGCCGAGAAATTGCCATTTTTTCTAATATTTTTCCGCACGCTAACTGTCAAATTTGTACGGAGGAAGGTGAGGTGGAAACATTAAGGCCTTTCTCCTCAATTGGCCAGCTTACAGAAAACTGAGGTTGAAACATATGGGTGGTTTTATTTTCGGCAGACCTGGGGAAATAGCCGAAATTGGCATACGCCACCTCAACTCATTTGTGACAGGGCTCGATCATTGAATCTAACCAAACCCAGTAGGGCTTGTAAAGACCGCACCAGTGTGTAACCCTAATATACTAATTTAACCGTTAGTCGAAAAAGTTTTATCCAATTTGTGACGTGGGTGATTTGTTATATTTTCTAACATCTTCGCCTTAACAAAAACTCCACATTTATCTGTTATATTATAAACCTTTGCTGAAAACGTGTTAGGAATTATTATTTTGCGCACCTAAATCAAACACACCTAATTTACTTTACGACAGAACTATAACTAAACGCGATTAAGAGCGATAAGTATTACATTGAAAATCAAATTCACCCAAAAGTGGGAGCGCGTTCAAATCAAAAAACATGTTTTCTAAAACCGAACCTTTGTTACAATTGATCAATGCTATAGATCAGAATGCAAACGAAAATATAATTCAACACCACTGATTAAAAAAAGCGCAAACCTGCGATTCGGCATCGATAAAAAATTCGCACAAATTTAGACTCTTTATATTCTAAATGCATTGCAGAAGAATATTTCGTGTATAATGGAAAGAATACTTCAAAGCAATGGTATATTATACTCGCATGACTCACTCAAAACATATTTGTATAACTCGATATAGCACGTATGCATGTATATATATGCACATATAGTATATGTCTATATATATTAAAGAGAACAAGATTGTATATTTAGTGAAACAGCACAACCGGCAGCCAGAAATCGCGATATGAAATAACACTGAACTTGTTTTGCACGAATGCCAACGTCAACTGAAACAAACAAACCGAAATGCAGGCGAGTTGTCGCCAGCGATTTTATGCAGAATGAAAACTGCCGACGTAAGGGCTTTTTGTAATGGATCAATAAATAAAAGTATGTATAAACAAACAAATCGACGAATAATAGAGACTTTCTATGAATTTGAAGAAATATTTTTAATTCTTTATTATTGCAGAGTGAAGATCTAACTGCACCGCAGCTAGATATATGCCCATCACAGGGGCATTTCTTATACCAACTAACTGTAAAAGAGAAACCAAAAATGCAACCGGCCAACGGTAGGATAACAAGCTTCCAAGCCAAATTAAGTTTAAGGAAAAACGGCTTTTATGAAGATATTTGTCTGCGGAGACTATACCGTTGCCTTGGATAATAATGCTTTGCAAATATCCTGAAAATATCTTGCCAAATAAAACTGTTTTCCATACAAGAACTTGATTTTCATCGATCCATTTGTATGGCAGCTATATTTTATAGTTTTTTTGTTGTTGTAGTAGCGGCTAAAAACATTTCCGAAGTAATTTCCAGGTATGGTGCCGAGTTGACAGTCCTTGGCCGGATAAAACCCGAACCACTCCGGTTACTTAAGCCCGACCGTCGTGGGAACGGATGCTATAGTTCTTCGATTTCGGCGGTTCAGCCAAATGAGCAGCTTCTTGAGTGGAAAAGATCGTATGCAAATTTTCACATCGATATCTCAAAAAATGAGGGACTAGTTTGCGTATATACAAACGGACAAGCTGTCATTTTGTGAAAAATCATAATTTTGACTGTCCGTCCTTCGATCGTTACCAATACTTATGTATGTATATACAGTAATAATACATCTTTTTGGGTTTTCGCACCGTCAGACAACTTTTTTCGGAGGGCCCCCTGGAGATCGGATTCAAATCAATATTTAAAAAAATTCCGCGCTGATTATGAAAATTAATTGAATTCTAAATACATATTTACTAAGAAAGGTCGCGAGGATGATCGAAAAGTCATTCAATATCTCCATAATCGAGTGATCGAAAAGCGAGTGATAATCTGCGGCTTAAGGTGTTAACTCCCACTTCCTCAAGCTCAAAATTATGAGAATTATCTTTATTAAACTAAATAACGGATGGAGAATAGCTAATACCGTTCCCAGCTTTACCAAATTGGAACGGAGCTGGACTCCTACATCCCGTCAAAAACTGTTAACTCGGCAGCATTACACAATATTATTTAGGGGATGACTATTAACGACTACAACGACAACAATAACAATAACTGCAACTCCTTATAACCGCAATTATGACTTTGAGATAATATTTACACTGCAATGCGCTGCAAAAGTAATCTACTGAAAATATTTCAACAAAATATTTATACAACAAACAAGAATAAGCATGTGCAAACCACCTGTACATGCATATGTGTATCACACAATTAATATATGTATATTACTTTAATGGCGTTAAGTAGATATTCAAACCCACAYATACATACATGATAGGCGCTTACATTTTGTTGTGCCTGCAGCTGATGATGTTGCGATGGGCTGCTCGACAGGGAATCCCCACCGCCGGCGTTCGGACCACCACCACCAGCACTGCCACCGCCGCCGCCACCACCCACACTGCCATTGCCGCCGGCAACAACTCCCGCACCAACGCCGCCGCCGCTACTGTTGCTATTATGAAATGACTGAAAGATATCATCAATACATTCATCGCCGGCATTAAAACGCACGGTGATTGGTACGCTGCCGGTGGGTTTGCCGCCGGCGCCACCTGACGCATTGCTATTTCCACCTGCAAAGCAAAAGAGACAAAGAAAAACACATGTTAGCACATATACTGACATACGTACAAACATACATAAGTGTATGTGTGACATCTGGCGCAGTAAAAGGCATTTGTTTGGAGTGTTACCCAGTTTTGGTATTACCTTTTGGAATTTTAAGTGAATCCATTTTATGTGTGTGCGCGTTCCCAAGCGTCCGCTGCTGCTGTTAGCCGGTCGTCACGTTACTCGACGAAGTGCCTAATGCTGTTAAACTCGTCGTCGTCGTCGTCGTCGTCGTTGTTGCAGTTTGTAGCGGTGCCGACGAAACAATCAAGATAGCATGAATTAACTCGTCGCTTTATAGATTGAATAACAGTTGTCTGCTTTTGCAACGCAATTAATTGGCTTGCTTAATATTAACACCTTCTAACGGTATTTCGTACTTTTTTAATTATGCTAAATTTATTTAGTCTTTCAACTACCAACTTTGACTGACCGTGTATACCGTCGTCTGCGCTGGTAATATAACGGTGCGCAAATCAGCTGAGTTTCAATTTTCTCGAAACGGTGCAGACTTTACGCAACTCTAGTTCAATACAAATAATAAATCTGTGGCCAACATACTACTTATATGCACGCGAAGTGAAATACATCAACTGCAGCGAATGCGTTCTCCTTCAATAGCGCCGGTCGACTACTTACAAGTGCCCACACGTTGCTCTCTCGTGCGTCCCGACGGTGGTTGTGCTTTTTCTGGCTGTTGCTGCTACTCAAGATGCCCTAAATTTAGAAAGCAGCATGCATAGGCACAAACATACATACATATATATGTATATATTGGCGTTTATATATATATATATACATATACAAAAGGTGAGCACGCGAATGAAGATGGGTTTTCGGAGAGCAAAAGATACAATTCAACGAGGAAAAATTATAATTTCGTATATGTATATATTGTTTTTGTTTTTGTAATTTGGCATGCGCGTTGTTGAGTAACCGCAGTGATAACAACAAATTCGGTAGAATAAGAGATGTTGAGTGAACATTGGCCAAATTGTTATAATTATTTATGTACATACATACAAGCACACGTACATACGAACACAAGTAGATGTATGTGTGTGGTTGTTTGGTCATCAGTTCAAATGATTTATTTATATTTTGGTTTGTTCGTTGAATTGGCAGTGAGTTGATTGTTGTACACATTTGCATGGTGGGAATGTTTTTGTTGTTCGCGTACAAGCAGAGCGTGGCGTTAGTTAAAACAGCAGAACAGCAAGACCGAGAAGTAGATAAAAGAAAATATTCTGTGAATTAGTTGAATATAAATAATAGCACCGGCATGTGCAAATTAAAATAATGTTAATTACAGCTAGTCTTAGCAACTAAGCCGTTGCAAACAGGTCTAAGATATGAGTCTATGCAGGTGTAGTTAATTGTGCTTAAACACGTTACTTAGAACCATAGTTTATTTGTAACCGCAATTTTACCGTTGTTTTAACCTTTCTAAAAGCTAAATAAAATATTGTTATTCATTGTAGGTAACGATTTCTGTATTACTTTGATATTATTTGAAATTAAAATTAACATTAAATAATTTAATATTTGTGTATTTAGGTTTTAATCGCCCAAATGTAGGCAACAGAACTCTAATTTTTGTAAACATAAAAAAGCGTTAACTTAGGCTGCAACGAAGCTTAAATCCCTTACACTATTGTATTTTTTATAGCATTACAGGGAATAATAGGGAAGATCTTCTTCCTCTTGATATTACTAGCTTAGATAGTATGACAGATATTACTTGAATCTAGCGCCCCCTGGTGACGCCATCTATATGTCGCCTAGTGCGTTAGAATCTGATATCTTTATCGATAGTGAGAATTTCATGACATTTCAAAGATTGGAAGTAAAGTTATTGCGTTTTAAGTGTCAGTATGTTATCGGTGCGAAAATGAGCTTCGAACAAAGAGCCAACATTAAATTTTGTTTTAAAATTGGTAAAACTTTTACCAAAACGTTTCAGTTGATGAAAGAAGTTTATGGCGATGACTGCCTATCCCGGTGGTTTAAACGTTGTCAAAGTGGTCGTGAGGACTCGTTTGACATGCTTTTGGACCATGAAAAAGCTGTATTGAAGCAGAAGGAGACTATTTTGAATGAACTAAATTGATTATGCCGAAAAAACCATTTGTTCTTTTTTTTTTTGGAACGCACCTTGTATATGCTATAAAGGTGCGTTCTGAAGAATATGTTCGCAGATTTCGGGGAAAATATCTCTGTACTATTTTTCCATACAAGAACTTATTTTTGGCCGTAAAGTTTATATGGCAGTTATGAGCTGCTTTTTGAAGAGGAAAGAACTTGTGCAAAGTTTTATCGATATCATTTACTTCTGGATGTCAGAAACTTCGTGGCAAACTTATTAATTAGGGTATAATAAGCAACGAACGTTGCTCAGGTGTTATCATAGTTTTGCTAGCCCGAATGAGTGATATACGGAATCTTTTTTGGACACCATCAAAAATAAATGAAAGGCTTTTATAGACAAAATTATGAAGTGATTACTAAAATTCGCAATTGTAGGAGTTCTGACTGGACACTGTCAATAGGCTGACATGCGGTGAGGGTGTCGGATCTCTACCAGTTGAAATCCACCACCAGCGAAAATGTTACGCACTGACAGTCTACACTTTGTCCACCTATAATGATTTCGACGATCTCAAACAATGGCCACAAAAGAAAATCTCCATTTCCTTGTACGCAGATGATTGTCACTATAGAAGTCAGATTTTCAACAGGCTGCGTTCGCTGACTGGCAGATCATAGGGACGAGACAGCAAAACCGTTATTGGCAACATACAAGGCAGTCGACCGGCTCATAAACAATGCCGCACCGATATGGTCGCTTGGATGCAGTGAAACGCAGATAAGAAAGCTTTAGACGTGTCGATGTAATGCACTCCAGAAGGTTACAGGATATTTCTTGATGTCAGCGGTTGAATATTTACACGGCGAGGCCCGCATGCTTTCGGTCAAAAAACATAATGAACTCCTCTCCAAGCTACTGACCGTTGTGCAACTTCGTTCTGAATACTTTAGCAGGTTAAAGAATCGACCTAGACATACCAAATACATGTCCAGCATGCAACGTGTCGCCGCATCACTCTAACCATCTCTTTGCAGTGTGCAGCAACACTAGCCCTGCTGGTTAAAAATTATATGACATCGGTTTTTGTTGCTAGAATCGATATTTAGAATAGGGGAGAATAACGAATAACTCTCATAGCAATATCGAGATATTTTCGAATCACCCTTTTCCACTACTTTTCCATCAAATTCGCTTTCAAAAATCACGAAGAAGTACTTACAAAAGTTGCGAAATAAAGCTTTAGAAGACGAAGTTTTGAGTACTTCATAAAACCTGAATAAATCTTACACCAAGTCTGAACAACTTCTTTTTTCTCACGACTAAACAACATTTCATTAAGATTCGAATATGCGATTGACGTTAATTAATTTGCATTATTATAGCTAACAGGTTTCTCTACATATTTAAATATAAGTATAGTTAATTGAAGAATTTAGAAGTCTTGATTTTTTGAATCAATTCAATGAAAGCCAATATATTTTGTGTCAAAGTATACATATAAGTAAGTAAACATATAAACAAATAATGGATACAAATGAGTAATTAGAACGATAATGTCATTTTGTGTTTGTCTTTGAGAAATGAAACAATTAGATTCGTTATCGAAGAATGAAGCTAAGAAGTTAATTTCTTTGGAACTCGCATAATTTGTTGATATTCGTACAAGTTTCGTTCTAGTAAAAGATTCGACTAAAAATATCGGTAGGCCTGAATAATTTCTGAGTATTTGTACGACGTAAAGATGTCACTTACATTAACAACAACATCTACAAAGTCTATGCAATGGTAGCCATAATTATTTACGACACTTTGCACCATGAAAAACATCAACCACATTTTGCCGCTGATGACCGGACAAATGCGTTAAAAGACACAGTCATTAAGATTTATCTACTTGCATACATGTCTTCTCGAAAATATGAGATATATTTATTTATATTTTCTGTTATTATATTTATTTTTGCACTAAATGCTTAAGCAGCAATCTTTGAGGCTGCTGCCGTGGCCACTCTTGAGGCGTTGACGAAGCCACCTGACGTTGCTATTTTTTGTTGACACTAAGAACATTAAAATATACCGCATATTTCCACAACTGGACGGTAGGAAAATGATCTACTCTAGAAACTGAATTCAAACTTTGAAAATCAGACACTTTTATTTACAGTCAGGTTCCAATTAAAGCGAGAAGGACTTAAAATGTTATATTATGAAAGCAATGAGCGTCACCGAGAAAAGAACAAGTGAAAATATCTACTAGGAATCAGCGATGATAGGATATAATCAAAGTAGATTATAGCAGAAACTTTCGATATATATCGAATTTAGATTTTGCCTCATTATCGATTATATTAAATCTACTAGGAATTAGCGATTAGGACATAATTGGAATTGATCATCGCAGAAACTATCGATTTCAGATTTTCATTAATAATCGATTATATCTATGTTATAATCGAAATGGTAATATCTCTTTATTAATAGGTTCCATTGAACACTTTTGACAATATTTGCTATATTTTTATGTTGCTATTCTGAGTTTTTAATGATTCTCGATTTTATACCTTTGATCTCTCATTCAAGAATTTTACAAAAAACCATAAAAGCCTTTAGATCTAAACTAAAAAACCTGATTACAAAAATGTGTGAAGTGTGAGTATATCGAATAATTATGAACATCTATGATAAAATACCGATATTTATGTGTTAAACGATTTCGATTAATGATAGATACCTAATTGAACTTAAATTGAGCTGCGAATGTATCGAAAAATTTTGAACATCGATATTTATGTGTTATCGACGATGTCGATTATCGATAGAAAATAAAAATCCTTAATTTAACTCAAATTGAGGGGTAAATATATCGAATAACTTTGAACATCTATGATAAAATATTGATTTTTATGTATTATCGATTAATTAATTATCGAAAGTGTGATATTCGAGTCTTTGTATCCTATCAGAAGTAAACGAACTCGACTTTGCCGTTTCTTTTCCTACATGGCGTGATTGTGTGCTCTTCATTTATGAGTAAAGCGGTATTTCCCTCATTTCATTTTTATTGTAAACTAAATTAGTACAAATGACTAATCGGCGCGAGGCAATCGCTGCATCAAAACAAAATAGCAACCGAAGATAAGCTGACAGCAGCTGTTGCTGTTCATTTCGATCTAAAATTTCTGAATTTTTTTGTTTGTTCAAAGAAAAATATTTATTTTAATAAATAAGCGCATATTTTCAAAGTGGTTAAAAAAATCAGTTCTACGTTTAACATTATTTTGTCGAATTGAAGAAAAAAGTCAAAATTAAAATGACTTCAAAATTTACATTAACTTAATTCAAATCATCGAAATCTTTAACAGAAAAAAATTTGTTACATTTTAGAATACATAATTTATTGTTATAAAGAATTAAATGGTAAATTATGTAAAACTTTATGTTGATATAAAATGCTTAAAAATTTGAGAATTGAGACACCTAAAGAGTTAATAAAATGTTCAAAAAATAACTTACGGAGGCATTTTTTATATTACAAATCAGATAATGCTTTTTCTACCGAATTTTCTCTACTGAGAAGATCTGTATGCAATTATATATTAGGTTGCCAAAAAAGTCTTGCGGTATTTTCACTAGTTGGCGCTGAGAGCGCGTAGTTCTAGTTTTATTCGCCGCATCGGGTCATGCTATACCTTTTTGGAAAGCTCATTTCGCACGCTAACAAGTGTTTGATTGATTGTCGTTTCTTTTAAGTCGTTCGTGAGTTATAGCGTCGCAAACATGGAGCAAAATAAAGAGAAAATACGGCATATTTTACAGTACTACTACGATAAAGGCAAAAATGCATCTCAAGCCGCCAATAAAATTTGTGCAGTTTATGGACCCGATACAGTTTCCATTTCCACCGCACAACGATGGTTTCAACGTTTTCGTTCTGGTGTAGAGGTGGTCGAAGATGCGCCACGCTCCGGAAGGCCTGTTGTCGAAAATTGCKATAAAATCGCTGAATTTGTCGAAAGAGACCGGCATAATAGCAGCCGTAGCATCGGTCAAAAGCTGGGCATGAGTCATCAAAAAAAAATTTATTAATTCCTCAAAAATACCGCAAGACTTTTTTGACAACCTAATATAATTCAATTGTCATTTTTTTGAATTTGCTTTGATTTAGTATGAAATGATTCATAACATATATAAAAAGAAATGACCATGCCCATATGTCTAATGGCTCACCTACTCGGTGTGGTGCGCATTATTTTACTGATAACACTGATTAAAACATCGATACCGCCGTGCAGATAACCATAATTCGATTCGTGAATCATGAAAACAATTGGAAAGCGATTAATTTGATATTAATTTACTTAATGTGACATATTATAAAAATGATATTATATTAAAGGTGCAGGCAACGCATTTATTTTGAACCCAAAACTTCGAAAATAAGGACCTGCCCACAGATAAAGTAGAAGCATAGATATACAAAATAATAGAATTATTTTTTCATGCCTGTCTGAGAAGTTTTGGTGAGTTAAAAGGCGTTTAAGAAAAAATATTTTTTTTTTATGAAAAAATGGAGCATAAAATTTCATTTCCTTTGATGAAGTGGTAAATGATGATTTATAATAAGGGTTTTATCTTAATTAGAATATATTTGAGTTGCTGTAAATCTGTTCCACGCAAGCTCTCAGTTGCCTTAAACAGATGGCATTTCTCATACAAGATTATTGTTACCGCAACAGTCCAAGATCGTTATCTATATTTTTCTCTGAGCCAGAAGTCGTAAAGATTTTTTAAAATGCTATAATCAGCTCTAAAGTATACATACATATGTATAGTCTAATTTTGTCACGTTTAGAGGAAGTTAAACCTTTTCATACCTAGGAGCAATACTCAATACTCAAATTGTTTTAATAATCTCTTTACCACCTCCGGACGGGTCCAACGAAAATAATGTATAAGAACTTTAACACAAAAAAGTTTTAGGCCTAACATAATACAGGTATATGTCTAAACATATTTAAAGAGTTTGTCAATAGGGACGATATGACTTCTAAGTGTCGTTTGGACCATTTAAAGTCATGATCTGTAATTTTTGTTTTCACTGTATTCTGTAATATTTACAAGTTCATCATGTAAAAATATACGCTAAAACAACCTTTACAGCCGTTCAAGGCCCTCAATAATTGGGGGAATTGAGAAAGGATTTAGGCTGGCATCCGAATAAAATTGTTCTCACTCAAGAACTGAAGCCATTAGATCACCGTAAACGTCGTGAATTTGTTGATTTTGCCTTGGAACAACTTGAAAACCATAATGATTTTTTTAAGAGAATCATCTTCACCGATGAAGCTCACTTTCATCTGAGTGATGCGGTTAATAAACAAAAGGTCGATTCTGGTGCTTAGAAAATACCCAATTTTTATTTACATTCACCTAAATAGAATTGGTGTTGTTTTTCTCTGTTGAAATAATCTGACTTCTTTCGATATAAAGTTGGTGACACCTTTGCTGTCAATAGAAAAAAGTATATATCGATTATAACCAACTTTTTTATGGTTACAATTGGAAGAAGTTGATCTTGACAACAACTGGTTCCCACCAGACGGAGCTACGTGCCACACAACACGTGCAACAAACGAATTATTGTGAGAAAAGTTTGAAGATTCGATTATTTCAAATTGCAACATTGAATGGCCTTCAAGAAGTTATGATTTAACACCATTAGACTACTTTTTGTGAGATTATTTCAAGCCATTGGTCATTAGCAATAAACCAGACTCTCTTTAAGTCTCTTAAGTCGACTTGATTTAGTCGAGAAAGTACTCGAAAATTGCGTTAATCGAACTCGTACCTACAAAAGAAGTCGCGAAGGCCATTTAAATGATGTTATATTCAGAACTTACTTGTATACTTCATATTAGATAAAAATCATTTGAATTTCATTAACAATTAGTGTTTTTTAACAAGTATCACTCTTATTGGAAAACCCGGTATAAATTAACAGTTTTCAAGTGGATGAACGAATTTGACTTTGAACTACATATATAGAAACACACATATACATACATAATAATTGGAGTTAAAAAGATAAAATTGAGCTATTTATATTGCTTTACTTTCATATTACATATTTACATAAGCAGTTTACTAACAAATATTGCTTCTCAACCATCACTATTATCTGCAAATAATTTGTTTTAGGGGAGTATAAGAACTCCAAATCATGTCTACAAATATATATATATATATATATTTTTTTTTTTTTAATTAATTAAAAACAAAGAACTGAGGTTTACTCTATCTAACGTTTATTTAAGCTTTATCAAAATTTATAAAAAGCCACTTAAATAAATATATACAAGAATATTGATTAAAAAACGCGTATTAGCCTATAAATAACGGTATAAAAACACTTTTAGGCAAAACTGCACACGAAGCCTACAGGGTTGTCCGGAAATTAATGGGACTGATTTTCTTCCACCGCGACTATACTTCGGAGCATGACTGCTCATGCTCATGACCGCACCGACTGGATTCGGTAGAGGGCGTTTCTAGCTAACGAACGAGCGGTTGGTCAGTTGTCTCCGAGCACCTGGAGAGTCAGGTGCAAACAAAAAATGCAACGTTCGTTAGAGCAGAGGTAAGCGATTAAATTCTAAGTGAAACTCGATAAATCTACGTCAGCGAAATTTGATATGATCAAGCAGGCTCACCCAGATGTTGCGTTAGCAAGACGTGGTGTGTTTAGTTGGCGTCAGGCCTTTTTGGAGGCCCGGGAAGAGATCACTGATGAATGAATGAGTAAATCCAAAGCGAAAACGATGCTCACTGTCTTTTATAACATCAAAGGCATCGTCCACCATGAATTTATTCCTCTTGGTAATGCCGTAAACGCTAAGTTTTACGTGGAAGTCCTCAAGAGACTCAAAAGAAGGGTCAATCGGATCCGACAAGACATCACAGCCGATTATAAGTTGCACCACGGCAACGCCCCGGCTCACACCGCCTTTCTTGTGAACAGCTACCTTACCACGGCCGGCATCCCCACACTTCCTCACCCGCCCTACAGCCCAGATGTGGCCCCGGACTTTTTTTGTTTCGTTGCCTGAAAAGGTCGATGAAGGGGATCCAAGCAGCATGCACCTCGGCTCTCAAGACAATTCAAGGAGAATGCCTTCCGTAACGCCTTCAATGCTTGCAAATCGCGCTGGTAGCGCAGCATCGACGCAGAAGGAGCCTATTTTGAAAGTTGTTAAAGAATTATAACGATTGGTTCAATAAATTTTTGTAAATCGACCCAGTCATATTAATTTCCGGACAAACTCGGTAATTTCATTAAAAATATCGATGATTAAAACCCATTAGCTATAATTAAAATCGTATGTACCCCTTATATCCCACCATAGAGTATCCGCTTAGTGGTAAGGAAGGTTTTGCTATGTAACGGGTTTTTCAATAGGGACGCTACAAAAGTAGGCCGATACAATAACAAACGAAGCCATATTTTTCCCGCTGTTTTGACATTTTTCTGCAATGCTATTTCATCATGGAAAGATCCAGTAACGCGTCGAAATTATAAAAGTTTGCTACCGAAATGTGGAGTTAGTGGCCTCAACTTTAAGAGCGCTGCGTCCAATTTATGGTCGTAACAATCGTCCTGTCAGATCAACAATTGAGCGTCTTATGGAAAAATCGCGCGATAGTGTGAATGGGAATCGCTACCGCTCAATGACAATCAAATGTTTTTAGCCCGGATTAGATGATATGGACTTGGGCTATAGGTGGTTCCAACAGGACGGCACCACAAGCCACACAATTCTCCAGAAAATCTGCGCATCCTTCTTTAATTAGAATTTGTAGCAAATTCAATTAATGGGAAAAAATGTATGGTTACAACGAAGATCTGAAATTATTAAAATAAATCAGAATATGTTTTAATGTAACAAAATAAAATGGGAAAATGATTTTTTTAAATGCTTTTGATTTATTTGAACATATCTCAGTGCACTTTCGTACACTTGCGCGCTTCAGAGCGAAATAGAGGTTAAGTATGCTATCAATATTCTCAACTTTCGGTATAATTAATTGAATGTGTGTAACCAATTTATCAATTTTACTGCAATGA
This sequence comes from Bactrocera latifrons, assembly GCF_001853355.1. NCBI lineage: Eukaryota > Metazoa > Arthropoda > Insecta > Diptera > Tephritidae > Bactrocera > Bactrocera latifrons. Next base: position 2,064,810 of record NW_017535630.1, on the reverse strand, counting down.
AATCCCAATGAAGCTCGAAATGAATTCGCTATGCGTGACACGACACAAGAACACCATTGCACATTAAAAAATGTGTGTATGTACATCCTGCAGGAAAAATATTAACTTGTGGAGTGGTTATTAGGTTTTCTCAAGATCTTAAAAGAAAAAATAGTATCGAATCATGCTCATGATCATTAAATACTTTCAACTTCTCTGCGCACTGTAATAGATCCTGGAAGTTGAGAAAACTATGGGGAAAAAACGAAGCTTCCAAAAACTTGACATACTTTTTGGCAGCGAAATGCCCTCAAAAATCCATAAGAAATTCGAATAAAATTGAAATCATACAGGATCTACTATTCATCAGATGATATAAAAACAAATATGGGAAAAGGTTTCAAATTTATTTTTATTATTAAACAAGAAATAGATTTGCAACCTTGTAGGAAAGAGGAGCTTACAAGTAAATACAAGTATAAAATCCATATATGAGCTGAGTTTATAGTCCCCGACAGAGCTCACTATAATATCGGTAGAGTTGGAAATCAGATTGTAAATTTCTAATTAGCAAATGAAAGATATTCCTACGGGGTACACGGTCAATTGAAATGAACAAAATAATTGACTTATTTCGCCATATTAAAATGATTGGTTTTTATGAAGGCCACACATATATAATGCAATAATCACAGGCATTGTTTTATTGTAAAGAATGTTCGTTTGGTGATCTACCCATGGGATATAAACAAAGGAAATAAATGCCCTGTGAAAATACAAATAAAATTGTATTTGTGGTTTACACGAAAGTGGATCTAAGTGGGTGTAAGTTTTTGGCAAATTAATCTAGCTTTTACCGATGGAAGTTCTTGTACTTTGGAGAAACCAAAGATATATACATACATATGTAAGGATATCAGTCGGACTACGATTGATTTGCATACCTCGTTAAACAAACTATGACGAATTTGCTAGTGAATTCAATGTCTTATTCGGAATAGGAATCGAAATACAGAACAACCTTGGCGTTTAGAAGCTGGTTGATTTTAATGTGTATTTTTGGTAACTTCGAGGATGGATGTTCTGTAAGCCTTACTGATCGTACTTGAAAGGTCTCGGACTCCATATATTCGTGAGTAATTGTGTCTAATAGCTCTGTAGAACAGCGGTAGCCGAACTGTCCCGACCATAGTTTTAAAAAGAGTTAAAATCTTTGGAAACCCTCATTTGGCAGTACATTCAGGTTTGGGACAGCAGCATTATTAAATAAAAAATTATCAAAGAATCTGAAACCAGAATAAGCACGGGCATTGAAGGCTAAATTGAAACATGGCTGTGACTTGAATATAGGTTATGGATCGAGATTCAGTTACCTTAAGGACATCAATCCTAAAAAAGGTGCTTTTTGAGATTTTTGTAAAAAATAACTGTATCAATTGGTCTAAATAGCGAATAGCGTATTTTAAGATTGCACAATATTTTTCGATTTACTCGCAATCTCCGTCGCCACTATGACAAAGGTACATGGTCAATTCTATTTATAAAACCAGAATTCCAAAACCTCAAATCCAAAACTTACAAATTTGTGGCTTTGATCAGAAGAATTGAGAATAGTCTCAATTTTATACCAATTGTTTTAACTTTTTGCGTCCAAAATTAGATTTTTGTTAAGATCAAAAAACCTGGAAGTAATTATAGGAGAACCATAAACATAATGGAGGATGGAGTTATGTGTAGAAGTTCACGCAAGTTAGGAAAGTTCTCTGATTGTCATTCTCTTAGGAGTGACCAGAAACGATTTTTTTATAAATGGCTCAAGCAGCTCACGACTTCCGGTGTTAGACCAGGTATGCTGTGGGTAGCCAAAAAACATCCGCTTGAAGGGAGAAGGCTAATCATTTCTCCCCAGGGTTGTGCGCTGGATTTGGGACCCGCCTCGTAAGAAACGCCCCCAAAGAAAAGGAAACAACAGCCTCGGATGAGAGAAGCCAGTTTTGATTACGACCTCGGCAAACGCATTAAGGATTATGTTTTAAGGGCATGCACCTGGAATGTCCGATCCCTTAATTAGAAAGGTGCCGCTGCCCAGATGATGTCTTTCATGTATATCTTTCCACAATGAAATTGTAAACAATGCTGAATACAATGAAAAAAAATCATGACATATTAAAAATGCCGAAACGACAGTAAGAAATCATATCATCCTTACTGGAAACCCCCGGTATGAGATATTAATTTAAAAAATTTTAAAGTTATAATGTGTCGAGATCGAGTTTTTTAATTTCGCACTAGGTGGGGGCCTTAAAACTATAATCACTTTTCTATTAGAAGTCAGCTCCCGATAATCAAAAATAAATCCTCAAATGCCAAGCCTAACAAAAAAAATCTTTCAGAATAATTATCAACTGTTCGGGAGCTTGATATGCCATAATAATACAACAATAACTATAATGCATTGCGAATCTGCGATTTATAAAAAAAAATTTACCAAGAAAAAACGTTAACTTTGGCTGCACCGAAGCTAATATATCCTTCACAGGTGCATTTCTTTTAGTAACTATGTGTTCAGTTTATATGGAAGATATATGCTATAGTAATCCGATCTGAACAATTTTTGCGGAGATTATATTATTACCTTAAGCAGTAATCCATRTSAAATTTTGTGAAGATACCACGTCAAATGAGAAAGTTTTCCATATAAGCCCTTATTTCCGATCGTTCGGTTTGTATGGCAGCTTTATGCTATAGTAAGCCGATCTGAACAATTTCATTGGAGATTACATTGTTGCTTTAGGAAATAATCTATACCAAATTTCGTGAATATATCTCGTCAAATGCAAAAGTTTTTCATACAAGAACATTTTTCCGATCGTTCAGTTTGTATGACAGCTACATATATGTTAAAGTGGTCCGATGTCGGCAGTTCCGACAAATGAGCAGCTTCTTGAAGAGAAAATGACATTTGCAAAATTTCAAAACGACATCTTAAAAACTAAGCGAATAGTTCGTAAATATACAGACAGACGGACGTGGCTAAATCAACTCAGCTCAACATACTGATCATTCAGATATATACTTTATAGGGCCTCCGACGCTTCCTTCTGAGTGTTACAAAATTCGTGACAAACTTAATATACCCTGTTCAGGGTATAATGAACGACAGAACATGTCTGCGAAGAAAACAAGCTGACGAACTACAGACACAAAGTGCATGAAATATAATCCATATTCCAACAGCATAAATGAATGAATTCAATTTACACATATTTGTAGAAACGTCTGTTACGTCTGCTATCACACCGCAGCTCAACTCCACCAGAAAAAAGGCCCCCTTATAACGCTACTCAACCGCGAGGAAAGGCCATTTAAAGCACTAAAATTAGCAGTAAATTTCTGATGCCATTCAAAGTCTACCTCGTGGAGCAGGCAGTTAGACAAATGACCGAGCAAACTCATAATCTATAGAACGACAACAATAGACAAGTTACACATATAAAAATGCATACAAACTTGCATATGTATGAATGTATGTACATATGGATGCATGTCGCATGGTGATGGTGATTAGCAGCGTAAACCAAAACAAAAAGCGCAGACTATGCGCCGAGCTGGAAACAAAAGCATAGCTGAATGGCAAGAAATAGACATAGACGTGAAAATTGGTCAAACTGAAATGCCATTGAAGTAGCCCACTGAGCCGCAACGTCACCACGTCGCAAAGCGTGAGCAATGCCACCCGGCTAATGTGTGGCCCCATTCGCACCAACCCTTGCACGAGCGGAGGTCGTTGTTGTTGTCGACGCTGTTATTTGTAAGCTAATAAACACCCCCACCGCAGCACGGGAGAGGGACGCAGCAAAGCAGCGACGCAGTCAAGCAAGACAATCATCATTTTTATGCGATTTGCAATTGTGCTGTTTTTGTCAACTGCGGCTACATGAACGTCTTCGCGCCTCGTCGCCCTCGCACTCAACCTGACAATTGTCATCTCCAGCATAGCGGCAATGCCGTGCCCCTGTATTTGTCATTGCTGTCATATGTTCGTAGGCAATGAATAGTCAGTGGTCTCGGTCGGTAGGTACATCGGTATGTCTATCGGTCCATCACATAATCGATACATAATTTTGCCCTACTATCGAGTGTGCATGTGTACTCATGAGCGCGATGTAGCGCAACGAAAGAGAGTTCGCGCGCTCACAAACAATCGAGGTAAACAAAACAAAAGCTTGAAAGAGAGCGCCGTGTTGCGAAAGAGAGGCATACTGAGTGGGGAAAAACACATTGTGATTATGTATTGCATGGCCGGTGGCAGGTGGGTGGGTGGCTGATAATTCGGGGCCATCGACAAACGTATAGTCGAGTGTTGCGCGCCTAAATAGATACTCAAATTTTGTTGTTGCATTGCTGTTTTTCGGTATTTTCTTAACCTCCTATTTGTATTTTATTTACGATGTTCGTTAGTCACTTTCTGGAATTTTAATTATGTATATACTATCTACGTACGGAAATTGGTTAGATCTATTTTAAGAATAGCTAAATGTTAATACGAATAGAAGAGAGTCGCTCAGGGAGTTTTTAGGGCAACCTTATTAGTGAAAAATTGTATTTTTCTACGTGAATGCGAATTCTTCGTTAATTAATTAATTTTTTTGTGTATTTACAAACTTTTTTAAACGCCGTTTAATATATATTAACTTCGATAGATAAATATCAAAAATATCAATTTAATCGATATATCGACTAAAATTTATCTATTAATTATCGATAATTGGTCCCAATTTTTCGTATTTGGAATAATATTTGAGTCTTATGGGGCTAGTCGATGAGTTCATCAGCAGGATCAAAAGATTTTCAAACAATTATCTAACATGATGGTTCTAATGATTCAACACTAGATGCTGGTAAATTTTATTCCAGCAGTTTTCCGATTACATTAATTTACGTTAACTTTGGCTCCTAGTAAAGCTAGCCGTTAAAAGTCGGTTTGGTAATGATGATATGGTCAAAATCATTAAATATCCTAGCTTAGAAAGTAGAGAAGAGAAGATATAATAAATTAGATTTAAATTACTATAATATATATGTAGTTCTCTATATGGAATATACATTTTGAGCGTACTAATCGCAACACCATCACCCATCTTGAAGTGAAGAAAATATAATAGTCGTAGCTGAGAGTGTACACGACGGCCGTGGAGAGTCGATACGGCACCATTCGTAGCAACTCGGACTGACGTATGGAACGACTTGGCGCATTTTATGGCGAGATCTTAAAATGAAACAAGCCGCTCGAACTTTCCAAGCGATATCGCTTCGCTCGATGGGCACTTGAAAAGTTCCAAGAAAATCCGACATTTTCGAGTCAAATTTTGTTCAGCCCTTTTCTGGCTCAATACGTATGTAAACAAGAAAAATGGTCGCATTTGGGACGAAGAGCAATCTGTAGAGATTCAAGAGCTGTAATTTCATCCAGGACAGCAACGGTTTGGTGTGGTAGTCGTCGTCGGAATCTTATCATATTTCTTCAAAAATGCTGCCGGTGAGAACGTAACCGTCGATGGCAACCGTTACCGCGCTATGATAACCGACCATTTGATGCCTGAAATTAAAACTTGTGTTCTCGACGACATTTGTTTTCAAAAAGACGGCGCCATTTCCCACACATCGCATCAGTCAATGGATTTATTGAGAGAACAATTCGGTGAGCAGATAACTTCTCGTTTTGGACCACATTATTGACCACCAAGACAGTGTGGTATCACACCGTTTGACTTTTTCTTGTGGGGATATGTGAAGTCTTAAGTCTATGCGTAGAATTCCACTTCAGTTCAGACCTTGGAGCAAAACATTACGCGTGTCATACACCAGATACCAGTCGAAATGCTTGAGCGAGTCATCGAAAATTGAACTCAACGGATGGATCATCTGAGACGTAGCCGCGTCCAACATTTGATAGAGATAATCTTCAAAAAATAAATCCCAAAGAAGGTTCGTACGAATGATAACACACATTCCCTATTAAATTTTAAATTTTTGTTTTTTTTTGTTTAAGGTAGCGCACCTCAAAATTTAGTTCAAAATGGCAAATTAGGTTTATAAATATTATATTCTTATTATAATTTTGATATAATAATTACTTTTTTTATTTTTTATTTTTTTTTATATTTCTTACTTTTTACTTAGCCACTGTATCCATTACATAAAAATCAACAAAGCGGAATAAATATAATGACAACTATTATGCTCCATACTTGAACTCATTTCGCCAATGACAAGTAATATTGTACATAGTACATATCTATCTATGTAGTTTATATATGTACATATGTATGTATTTTTGTATTGACTTTTAAGAAAGCTAAAAAATTAGTGAGATTTTCTCATATGCAATGCAACCTGAACAGTTTAATGCCAGTGAACCAGATTGGATTGAACTGATTGTCGTCGGTTGGAAGCAGCAACTGCCATAGTAATATAGCAAATGAAAATACATGCACACATACATACATACAAACGCATACAAAAAGGTAGTAACCGAAAAAAGCAAATCAAAGCAAAATTGGCAAACTAGGCCATGTGCCGTTTTGGATTTACTCTACTTTATGTACTCTGCTCTCAGTGCTTTTAATTCGGCTACTGCTTTTAAGGGCCGCCTTCGCCCGCGCGCACGCTTGCTTACCCTCTTCTATCATTTGACTAACTGGCTGGCATGCGTTATATGCTATGCAAGAGAAATAGATAAAAATATATAATGTATATATATATATATATGTATGTATGTGCGTGTATATATATGCACTTGTATGTATGCATACACATGTGCACTTGCTGTGCCAAAAAGCATTTACAGTTACTTTATGCACCACTGTCAGTCGTCAACTTTGAAGCTTTGGCAAAATTTTTGGGTTACCAAGCGTTAAGCGAGGGTTGGCGCATAGCACAATGTGTGGTGATGCTAGGAACATATTTGTGTATTTGTGTGTGTGTTACAGAGCAATTGTTTAAGCGTGTGCTGTTGTTTTTGGAATATACATATGCTAGTTGCGAAAATAGCAAAGAAGTCAGCAGCCATATTGCAACCAAAATATTTCCGCTGACACACACACATACACACATGTATGACACATATCTATGTATGAATACGTGTGCGCTTGTTTATAAAGAGTGTGGAAAAAGAATTGGAAATATGTGGTACAGTGAAGGAATTTTGAATTGTAAGCGCATGTTGCATTAATTAAAGACGCATGGAATGGAGAATGTTCAGCTGATATTTCAGTGCGCATACACAACCGCATACTCACACACATAAACAATAAGCGAGAGCAGAATATAGGGACATCCTTCTTCATAATACTGAAAGAATGCATAAAGGTGAAACTGAGGTTAAAAAAAAAGAAAATAGAGAAGATTTTCAACTAATCACATATAAAATTTGACCTGGACTGGTCTATAAAAAACTTATAAAGGTCGTGAAGTCATAGAAAAATTGCCTGTTGCGAGTCATCTATCCATTTATGTTAAAGTCAATAACATCGATAAAGTTAAAGAAACGACGCTTTAGGACTGTCGTATTGGCATCAGTGAGATTGGAGAGGATCTCAACATCTCTGAATCGACTCAATCATTTCGGTTAATATTTTGCGCTTGAAGTGTGGCAATGACAGACTCGTACCAGAATTTTTTATGGAAAAACGACGCTGAAAAAAGAGCAGACAACATAGCTGAAGACTATAGTTGCTGTATCATAGTGGGGATGCGTTGCATGCTGGACATATATTTGATATATCGGGGTCGATTCTGGATAAGTAGGAGTTTCACCTGCTACAGTATCCAGAATGAAGCTGGGCAAGGGTCACTCTCGATTCTCGCTGCAACTTGAGCTCGTCGGCTGCAATGGATGGTGGTTTGGCTGCAAGTACGCCATTTACTGAGAGGGAGTCGGTGAAGGTGTTTATGGCTTCACTGCGAATGCCGGTCAATACATTTCTGAAGTTAATTTACTCCGAAGTCTGGTCGTCGTATTGTCTTATGTCATCTTCATAGTTGAAAAAGACCGCTGGATGGTCTTAGGAGGGGGTTCAGCTTCAAGCAGGTGACAGATGATTTCTACAAAAACACCCCAGCAGAAGCTGCTTGGGAAGGAGTTCATTATGCTCCCTAACTGAGAGCATACATGCCTCACAGTCGAGACTTATAAAAACTGTATGAAAAATCGAATATGCTTGTATTAACATTATTTTGAATAAATATTTGTATTTAAATACATATATAAGTTGTAATACGAGTTGAATTTGATCAGACCTTAACCGGTGAGTTCAAATTAATTTCTCACTCTTCGTCAATAATAAACTTTAAATCCATTGACCTACAATTCTTATTTCTTTCATATATTATTTTGAATCCCAACTCATCCAACCCACTCCCAAGTGAACTTCTACATACATGTGCCTTCCTGAAAAGGAAGAACGAGGTGCGCTGTTGTAATCTATAACCGTGTAAACGGAGTCTACATCAGTAAAGAAGAAGAAGGGTTTATATCCACATGCGAGCCGGATATACACGTTTTTATGTGAAGAATTGTTGCTATAGATTAAGAAGTAGTCAAAATGTTGATGTTTAAAAAATGGTGGCTTCCGAAATAGAAAGTATTTTTTGCGAAAACTACCTCAGAGTGACTGTAAAAATCGAAATAATAATCAATATCAATAATATTTCTCCTTCGATTATTACTTCACTAATATATTCAATAATGTTATGAGAATTACACGTCTATTCGTTCAGCTGTTCCGAAGAAATTTGCAGCACTCCGAAAATAGCGTTTCGCGAAAATGCATTTAAAGTTTTGGAAGCCGATTAAATTAAGTTAAGAAACTCTCACCAATTCGTTTGTTTCTAAAACTATTTGCAGTATCAATTTTCGAAGAATTTCTTATATTTATGTATTTAAGATATATTTACATACATACATACATACATATGTAAATGCACAATAAAAAGCGCTTCAATAATTTTATAGTCTAATAATTAATTTCCAAAAGCAACTATGTATTTCTACTTTAATCTTTATATATACAAATTTCTCCACACAGTTGCCATTACTATGCACGCCACTGTATCGTATAATCATCAGTGCAAACATGTGACATGTAAACGTGTAGCTTTAGCTTAAGGGTTTCAATTTTGGCTATTGTATGCACCGAGAGCGACGTCTGATCTGAATTGCTCGGCTATTTACACTATATATAATTGGGACAACAAAAGCAAGCCAGCAGCAGCAGCAGCTGGGTAATGAAAATGGGGCAATGGAAACTTAACTAAATGCATGCATAACTATACACATACTGTATATCCAACTATACACATGTACATATATGCATGCATAAGTATGTGCACAAAAATTGCAGTGATATAATAAGTATTCGGGAGGTTCACCAATTAATTATCATATTTTGTGTGCCCTTTAACTATGCAAATTGGCAGGCAGCAACATTTTGGTGCTAAAAAAAAAAACTAAATCACAATAAAGATTGCATATTATTTATGTGTTTATGTTATCTATGTCTGTTTACATGACTCTTTGCTAACTCAAAAAGATGATCTTTGAAGAATGCTTTGGTATAAATAAATCTAACATATCTCAACTCATTTTCACTGTTTTCAATTTTATTAACACACACATACAGATCTAGCGCCACGTAATGATATACATACATATATTATTATACAACAACTTTTGCTCATTGCTTATTTGCGATTTTATTTATTCACTTTTTACCTTATTTCTTTGCCTATTTTGTGTATTTTCCTTTTATGTTTGCTTTTTATAGGTTATGGATCGACGTTTTGCCGTTTACTAAAGTTATTTAGACGTCGATTTTCTTTCTGGTCGTTTTACGCCATCTTCTTCTTTATTTTATGTGCTACACTTGTTTCATGTTTTGTATTTGTGCTTCGCATCGAATTTAATTATGTACGCTTTTTTCACTTGCGAACGTTAAGAACGATATAAAAAGATTAATAATTATACCCTGAACAGCATGATGAGCTCAGTCGATTTAGCCATGTCCATGTGTCTGTCCGTCTATCCGTCGGTCTGTATTCATATACATACATATATGAACTTGTCTCTCCGTTTGTGCGATATCGATCTGAAATTTTGCAACCGTCCTTTCCTACAGAAGAAGCCGCTCATTTGTCCGAAACGCCAATGTTGGATTACTATAGCATATATCTGTCACACAAACTGATCGATCAAAATCCAATTATATGGAAACATTTCCCAAGAAAACGGTTCAATTTTCGAAAAAATTATTCAATATGAAAATATCTTTATACCCTTTGATGCTATTAGAAATACTCCTTTGCAGGTTATTATAGCTTCGAGCCAAGTTAACGTTTTTTTTCTTCTTGTTTTATATGGCGCTGTACATATATAAGTTTCAATGAAGAAACACTCACCCACTTGCCACGTCTATTTGGATAGAAGATACACAATTATGCGCTTGTACACGGTCGAGCGTTCCGATTTGTTTTTGCAAAGTGCGCCAATGTTTTAGTACTAAAACTACTTATTTATTTCAATATAGACTTGTGTGTCAATGCGAACACTTCTTTCAGTAATCCGTTCAGGTGTATTGTAGCAGAAGCACTGACGTCGACTATGGCTGCGACGACAACAATTAAATGACGCAGGATGTTGTTGCTAGCTTCATTTCCGGGTGCGCTGCTCGCACGGCGGTGGAAATGTGGCAAGTATGTTGCCTCCACCAACACTACTTGAAAATATTGCGACACAGCTTTAAAATTGTTAATGCGTTATCGTTAACCAAGGGCTAGTTAGTCGAATTGCTGCTGCTCCACACTTCAATTTCTCCCTAAGGCGCTGTTTTAACGCTTTAAAAGTCGTCGATATTAAAAAGCCAACAGAGGTAGCTATATCTATTGCAGTGCAAACCCGATTTTTCATAGATTCGAAGTATTCTTTTTTTTTTGTTCCAGTTTCGCCGATTTTATGCAAATTTATCTCATTAGCGGAACATGTTTGTACTCACTTAAATGCTTATACATTTGAAATAGTTTTTTTTTTTTTTTTTTTTTTAACAAAAAGTGGATACGCGTTTAGAAAATCAATTTGACACCAGACAATTCACTTTCAGTAGTGCAAAAATAAATTCACCAATTTTATTTATATTTTATAATATTTGTAGGTTGAAAATTAAAGTTTCATTTTTATATTTTTCAATGTGAAAAAACTCGAAACTTTTCTCTGCTCAGCTCCTTTGTTAAAATTTTAATTGTATGTTGTATTGAAAATTTAACGAATTTAGATTTTAATTTAATTTCCGGCGCAAGTTGTTTTCCATATAAAGTGATTACCGTATATTATGTAATAATCCCGTTAAATTTCTATTGCATACTTGCATTTTTTCTTCATATAATTTTGTACAAAATGAAAATTTTCACATTCTTCTTCTTCAATTTTGGCGTACTTGCGTAGCTGTGACGTTATTTCTCTAAAATTTTCACCCGAACTGATTTTCTACTTTTCCGACCGTGCGCTCTGAGGCAGCATTGGAAGTTTTCGCTTGGTTAAACGTAGTCATCGTTGTCGCAGTCGAGCAGCACTCGGTCGACGTCGTCACTCAGCTCAGTGTTGATATTTCCACACAAACAGAGACGGACGTTCTATGGTGCAACGTAGCACAGGAAAAATCAATCTTTTTCTCATTTCGTTTTTGCCTTCACATTCGCCTACTCACTCGTATACACACAAATATATTTCTATACATCTATGAGGCGACTCGCTACCCCCACTGCATGTGTAGCTAAGTGGGTGCCCTAACCACCCTCTAAACGATACAGTGAATGCTTTCGATGTTCATTTCAAAAGTTGCCAAGTTTATTTTTGCTCTTAGTTAAATTTAACTTCAAAGCTACGTTTACACAATTGTTGGATAGTACCGCGAAGACACATATAGTACATGTAATTAAATAAATAATTCTTTCCACAACTTTATTTCGAAATCATATGATTAGTGCTCTAAAAATGAAATAAAAAATATGTAATATATACCATGAGTATGCAGGAGAGTCCGGTTAGTCAGGTTCCATTCCAGTTTGGTCTAAAAAAGCTGAACAAATCCGGGTTTGTAATCGGCCAAGGACTGTCAAATTGGTGGTACGTTAGAACAACAACAACATATATACAAACACATATTTTTTTCAGTTGTGAGGAAATGTTGTTTCGAGAAGCTTATGACACGATCTGTGCCTGCTGATCATATATTTTAAAATATTTTCCGATCCTGAAATGTATATCTAGCTACAACTTATCATCAAGGCAACATCTAATTCGTTCTGGTAAAGCTAAAGGATATATTTATATATAGTCCATTGTTAGATAGAGTCCCGCTTGTGGAGTTATAGCTCTAGGTTGAACGACCAGCAAATGGTTTCGGCCTGTAAAACCTGTTATTTATCGCTACCGCATGGAATAATTCCTTAATATTTTAGTTTTGGACTGCGCACCGCTTCATTTATTTAGATCGATCCTTCTCATTATAGAAAACTGACAAGCTCTTAAAAAATCACTTAAATTTTTACAAACATATGTATGTACATATGTAGCAGTTATTTTACCCAAATGTATGTATATGATTGAAGAAAACATATTTCACTATTAACATCAACTCAGTGAGCAAAGTTACACTAAACATGTGAAGGTAATATTAGGTTAATACTATGTGCATATACATACATATCATTACATTAAACAACTTTTTTAATTAGAACAACACATGTTCAAGAAGTTGCATAAAACATTCTCAGCAAAGGATTTTTTTAGCTTTTCGCACAAAATCACATTTACGCCCACATAAAAGTCTGTGGGGGCGTCTACGCCCACATAATACCCACAATGCATTTCATTATATCGATTTTAGTAAATAGTTAATCCTAAGAATTTTGAAGAACAGAATTTTTATTGAACTTAGTAGCAAAGATATCCAATTGGATTTTAAGTAAACAAACTCACAGCTGTTTTGCAGGTCTTCTTCCCATTCTTATCTAAGCCGTGACAAACATGGCGCAGCAGTTATAAAATCACAATCATTTACTTCCTCCTATTTAAATTCCATCACATACACGAGGCTAGTAGGTAATATGCGCATATCGCAAACTCCAAACTTATCTACTTAAGTATATTTCTATATGTTGAAAAACATTAATTAACAGTTTCGCACCTTTTATTCTATTTCGCTTCTTTTTATGGGTTCGATCTGCTCCAATTGTAGCTACGTTTATTATATTCACTTGGAAATATACATGCAAAGATATTCGCTTAGCGCACTGTTTTTATTAAATTAATTTTCTTATATAAATAGTTTTAGGACTTCATTCTTTATTTATAAAAACATGCACATTAAATGAAATTTTTTTCGTAATCGCTAAAACCACTTTCCTAGAATTTCCCCGACCAAAAACCGAGCCGCACGAAATCAAAAATCTTAATGAAAAATGTCCCAACAAAACTTATAAGTGCTGCCACAAAATATCCAATCGGAATTAATGGGTATGTTCGTTGACGAATGATTATAGGTCAAAATATATTTAACCTGAATTTGTAAAAATTTAATATTTCAAATAGAAATTAGCAAAATTTGTGTGTATTATTATTTATAATATTAAAAAAAGTTTCTCAATGTATATTGACTTTAATTTCTAAAATTTTTTTTATTTGAAATATATCCTAAATATCGATAAAATCATCTGTAATCGACATTATTTAACGACACTGGATCATATGTTCAGCCATTAAAGTGATAAACATTTCGGAACAAGTTTATTTGTTTTTATAATTTAATAAAGCGTTGAAATAATTAACAACATTCCATATTTTATTTTTGTAATCGACGAAAGTGCTATATACGTAACTTGATTTTGCTTGACTTTGTGTTTAATATAAAAATATGTCTCTGTTGGATGTTGACTCATGGCAAGTTTTTGGTTTTAAGTCGCAATACTGTTTATTAAAGATTCATTAATAACTCTACAGGTCAAGAGAATGCGAGGCATGCTCAACGCTTAATCAGAATATCATACAAAAATTAGAAATACGTGAAAAGCGTCAAAAAAATTCTTTCGAATATAATCGACTCACAACTGCCATACAAACTGAGCTAAAGCAGTTCGAAGGTGAAGTCAAGGAGCTCTTTCAGAAGCTTAAACTTTTAGAATGCGCACGATCCATGTACAGTTTGTTTTAATAATTCTCCAATTGTTTGTATTATTTAAAACTTTCTACTGTAAACATTACTCTGTCCCAATATAGAGAACCCGACGAGCTCTACCACAGAAAGCAACAAGTGGAAGCACTTCAAAATCAATTAGCGCAAGTGAACCGAAAAATAACGCAGGATATGCGTGGAGATCGCGCGGAATTGTTTGCTCAACCGCCCAATTATTTGAACACTAGATCTGAAAGTTCTAATGAAAGCGCAATCTCCGCCGAAAATACTAGTGATGTAAACACCTTAAAGAACCGTCAAATCGATATATTAGAGCAGCAAAACCGCGGTTTAGAAGTTTTATCTCAGACAATATCGAGACAACGAAGTCTCGCTTCACAGTTGGGACAAGAAGTCGAAAATCAAAATGGTATTTGGCGAAATGTATAATGTAAATATATGATTGTTTCTAAATTATGAACAATGTTTAGATATATTGGATAATTTGGCCGATACTATGGACAGAGTTGATGCTCGTGTACATGTCGAAACAGGAAATATTGGCGACATAAATCGAAGGGATAGTACATGGGGTATGTAAAAGGTGTGAATATTTTTATTAACAACATAAATTATTATTTTTATTTTATAGGTTATTGGCTAGTTATCATAATTTTATTTGTTGCCATTGTTATTGTAGCAGTTATTTAGAATGTAGATGGCTACGGAATTGGTGTGTATTTTTCAAATAATTGTGCAACGGTATTAAAACAGTGTATTTAAAATATTGTAAATAATTGTTGGCGATTCGCATTTAAAATGATTGGAAAGTCTCTTGTACCAAAGCGTGAATAACACGATAAACTTGTAAGGTATCTTCACCGAACAAAGCATTAAAAAATCTATACATATATGGCATCATACTTCGTCATTTACTTACGTCTGAAAAATAAGTTTGTATCAACATAAAAAGTTTCACAAATAAAAAAAGATTTTTTGATCCTATTGTATTTTTAATGTGTATCACTTCAACAATACCCTTATTACATTCAGCTTATTACACTTCAGAGTGACTAATTTTCACTATTAAATCGATTTGGTTGAAGATCAAAACATATTTTATCAAGGTTCTCATTTGGGGTGTTTAATAATATATATCAATAATTCAAGAAATGTTACAATTAAGCTAGATCTGACGCATACGGTACATTGGCTAGGTTTCCAACAGCCGCAACCGATAACTTGGATGAGCCAGCTTTCTTGGCAGCCTATAAAAAAACATATTTTGTATTATATTAATTCATATCGGAGGGGTTAAATGAATACCTCTTGCACTTCTTGCTGTGTGACACCATCGACAGCCGACAGCAAGGACTCAATGCTTTGTACTTGTTTCAGATGTACAGCTTGGGCACCAATGACATTGATCAAAGAGCTATCTGTGGAGTAGCTCTCCAAAATAGCAGCTTTAAGCAAAGCCTTGCCACGGTTAACATCATTAGAAGAGACTGAGCCCGATTTCAAGGCACGTGTTAACGCATCAACAGCCTAGTTCACAAAATATATATAAATAAGTAAGTGATTACACAACAGTTGTTGCGATAACGATTTACCTTGCCAATGTTTTGTCCATCGGTAGAAATCAAAAAGCCGAACAGACCAGCATCTTCATATGCAGCATTAATGGTCTTGTATGAAACGGATGCATCGGTTACAGCACTTTGCAATGCTTTGCCAAAGGTGCCATTAATATTGCCACGCTTAGTGGCAGCTCCAGATCCTACGGCTTGCTTCAAAACGGCAAATGCCAAAGCCTCCTTTTGGTTGAGTAGAGAACCACCTTGTCCAGCAACAGCGACATGGGCAACATTACCTGCTGTATCCTTGCGTGCATCGCCACCATAGTAAGAAGTGGAGTTAGATTTTCCAGATCCAGAGGCCAATTCAAGGTTCTGGGCAAAACCTGACAGGGTGTTTTGGTCAATGCCAACTCCAACAACAGCGCAGCGGCTGGGTGTGAAGGTATTTGCAACGTAGTGCAGCAATGACTCGCTCGACAATTTACCAATTTGATGTTTTGGGATGTAGATCGAATTACCTAAACCAGAACGGAAAGCGGCTTTGTGCAACAATTCTACAGCACGCTCCTTTATGAAGATCGCAAATGATTTCAATTATAATTTATGCATTGAAAAACTATTTATATTTTACCTGTGGTGAAACAGACGACACTTGAGTGCGTAAAAGTGGAACATTGTCAACAAGCTCCCATGGCTTAAAAGCTGGCTGTACAAGGTCCTGCAAATAACGCAATCCTGTCTCGATTTGATTGGCTGTAGTTTCAACGGTATAAGTAACCAATTCACGATCGTTAGATGCACTCAAACTACCGCCAACTTGTTGGATATTACGAGTTATAGCAAAAGCAGTAGAGTTCTTGGTGGACAAATTAGCAGCGACGCGTAACAAATGTGCAGCTCCTTGGTTTTCGTAGCTTTCATTGCGAGATCCAGCACTAAAAATTATTCACGTAATCAGTGAAGAGTTTCCATTTTTTAAGAATTTACTCACCGTAAAACAATGGAAACACGCGTAATTGGCAGGGAAGCTTCGGCAGTGGCGACCACTAGTTTATTGTTCAACACAGTTGATTGGACTTCAGCTGCTTGGCCCAAGGGGCGTGGACACTGACTTGCCAAACCGCGTTTCTTTAAAATTCAGAAAAAATAAAAACTATTAGTTTTTGCTAAATGACAGATAAGTATGTCGCGAAAATTGTTTTACGTAACCACGGTTCACCGAGTTTTGGGTTATCAAACTTTTAAAAAGACTGTAATATATTAACTTACTGCAATCGAACGGAGGAAAGGCGCTTTATTTGCGTTGCATGCCATTTTTCGAATATATTCGTTTATTTCTAAGGGCAAGGATTAAATCCAAAAATACCAGAATTGAATAAATTTTCTTATTCGGCCCAGTCCTCACACTACACTTGACAGCAAATAATTTATAAGTGCTGCCAAGAATATAAAATGGGTGATGCCAAACTGTGTAAAACAAGTAATGACATTTCACAAAATGTCACCGCCATATATTTAAATATTGCAACCAGTTACAATGATGTCACATAATTTTAATATAATTTTATCTCATAGCCTGTAAATTTTTGCTTTGCAATGAAATCTATAACATTTTCTGTCAGTAATTAATTATTTAAAAATTACTTTTTCTTAACTAATATATGTTTATAAAATGAGATGGCAATACCGTCGTAGAAAACAAACAAAAACAAATAATTCATTTGTCATTTTACAAACGTCATTATGAAATGTACAACTGGTAAAGAAGTGTAGAAAAACTAGTGAATTGTGTTTTGTGCTGTTTAATATTTTTACAAAAACGAAGTTAAATAACTAATATTAAACGCTTAATTGTCTACGATATTTAGTGAAAAGGAATTAAGATTTATAGTGAAACAAATCAACAAAAATGGCATCATTCTTCAACAATCCATTCTCAACTCCAATTGGACAACGAATAGGTAATTAAATTATAAGAAATTGGTGATGTTTTACAAAAAAAAAGTCCACAAATTTACATACCTACAAGAGTATAAACAATAGGCGCATATTTTGTTGAGCAATAGGTATTACTAATATTTGTAATAGATACGATAATTGACTTTTCACAATACTAGTCGGCATACATATGTTTGTATGTATATGTATACTCTAATATGGAGTTGGAAATAGTGCATCAAAGCTTGCAAAAATCTATAGCAAAACTTGTCTGTTTGGTTATATACTATAGTATTTATTTTATTTAAATGCCTAATTCGCAATATTGCGCTGCACAAATTTACAATTTATACATTCATTTAGGTATATGCACCTATAACCTGTGTGTGTTCGAAATAAATTTCAATATTGTTGACTCACGCCATTGCACTTGCGGTGGGCAAGGGAACCCTTTAACCGACGTTATCTACCATATACACAATTTGTTATTGTAATTTTTTTTTATAGTATTATATACGCAAATACATATGTTTATAAATATACTAAAGATTAGCTTGTTATGCTGATATGACACATGATATGCGATTATCAAGACCTATCTGAATCCAACTAACTGCAATACGTAGTGTGGAAAAAAAATACGTGTTTTTATGTTTTGAAATAATTTTAATTTTTGCAGCCATTAGAAGCAACTTTCTGCGCATAGAATTTTGTCTGTAAAAGCAACACAAAAACACATTGTTAACTCCAATTTAATGTGTCTTCAATAAAGTATTTTGTAGATAAGCAAGTAATATAATGAAAGATATTCCAACTTCTTTTCTTATAAAAGCTTTAAAGGCACATACTTACCTTAATTTATTTATGCAAATATACTTTAACTGTTATTTACCTTTATAAAGCATATGGGATAATTAATCATGTTTTCATTCATGTATTTAATCATTGATATATGTATGTATAACTGTAAAAAAAACCATTAAAAATCTAAAAGCGCATCTTATTTCTAATATTTGCTTTTACTCAAAAAAATATCGCACTAATATGCTAATCTTGTGCAAATAATAATATTCAAAACTCACATTTAACGGTTAATCAGATTATTTGCCAATATGTTTAACACTATTGTAATGAATTTTAGCATTTTTTATTCAATAATACAAAAATCAAACGAATATATTTCAATACCTGTCTGATAATTGGCTTTTTGTTCTTTCTAGAGCAAGCTACTGACAGTTCTTTGGCATCCGAGAATTGGGCCTTGAATATGGAAATATGCGACATGATTAACGAATCTTCGGACACGGCACGTGACGCCATGAAAGCCATACGCAAAAGACTGTCACAAAATGCCGGCAAAGATAATCAGGTTATTATGTATACCTTGACCGTGCTCGAGACATGTGTTAAAAATTGTGGTAAAGCATTTCATGTGTTAGTTGCTCAAAAGGACTTCATTCAAGAGCTGATCAAATTAATTGGCCCTAAAAATGATCCGCCAGCGGTGATGCAAGAAAAAGTATTAAGTTTAATACAAATATGGGCAGATGCTTTTAAGAATCAACCCGATTTGAATGGTGTTACACAAATGTACATGGAGTTGAAGAATAAGGGTATTGAGTTTCCACAGACAGATATCGAACATTTAGCACCCATTTACACACCACAGCGTGTAAGTAGCATTTCTTTGAAGACAATAAACTATTTCATAATTCGTTGCTTTTATTTACAGAGTGTACCTGAGCCACCGCCACAGGTTGTTCAACAGACAATTTCACCACAACACGCCATACCCATGGCGCCTCATGTAAGTTGCATAAAATATATTTATAAAACGAAATTTTTGTATGAGTATTTACTTTTTAGAATAATGGACCCACCGTGTTGAGCGCAGAACAAACAACCAAGCTGCAATCTGAATTGGAAGTAGTTGCACATAATATGTCAGTGTTGGGCGAAATGTTGACCGAATTAAAACCAGGGCAAGAGGATCCAGACGACTATGCTCTACTCACGGAATTGACAGCTACGTGCAAGTATGTAGCAACTACAAAAATATTACATAAGAGAAAATTTATCTAAAGTAAATTATTTGCAGAGAAATGCAGGCCAGAATCGTCGATTTAATCGGACGCATCAATGACGATGAGCTCACCGCTGAGTTGCTACGTCTAAACGATGAAATGAACAATTTATTCTTACGCCATCAACGATATGAAAAGAATCGAACTAGTAGTAGCGCAACTTCGCCTTCGGCCATTTTGGGTGCTGCTATTGGTGTGCCACCACCGACAACTAGTGCCTCACAAGCTAGTGCAATACCAAATGATTCACGTCTAATAGATCTGGATGCGCGTGCTGAGAAATTATCAAATACATTCAGCGCCATGAGTAAATATATGTTATATTTCCTTTAACTATTTATTATTATTTGACTTTTAGCTACCAACCCAGCTAAGCCGTTAAACAAAGATATTGATGAGTTCGATATGTTGGCGCAATCACGGACCGACACTAATAAGTATAAAAAATAAAATTCTTTATTGACACATGTGCTTTATAAAATAATTTATGTATCTTTCGTTGTAGTAAAACTGATCTGCTAAAAGACATTCCCACTGTAGATGCGGCAGCAGGCAGCGTCAATTTGCCATTCAAGCGCACCAAGGAAACTGCTGTTGTTAGCAAAGTGAGTACAATTTAACAATCTCTTAATCAGTAGTTGTAGGTATTTTTAATGATATTCAACATCTGCTTATTACATCTGTCTTTATATATTTTACTGTATTATACAAATTTTTCGTTACCATATTTTTTCATTTCAATTGCTTTGGTGTTGTATTAAAAATTATATTCTTTGTTTTGTCATATTTTTCGGTTGTGTATTCAAAACAAAAAAAATAAATATTTCGTGTTTCGTAAACAAAGCCGGCAAGAGAAAACGAAGTTGATGAAATGGAGGCATGGTTAGGCAATTCTGTAAGTAATCAGGTTAAACCCATTTATTTTATGTTTATTAAATAAATTTAAGCTACAAACACTAGGGCATGCATATTTATACAAATTTATGCGTTATTATTACAAGCAAACCATGCATACACATTTGAGTGTATGAAATCCTTATTAACAAATCAAAATTGCAGAAGGAAGGCGCTGAAGGCTTTGAGGAAACCTTAACTAGTACCGAATTCGATAAATTCTTGGAGGAACGTGCAGCAGCTGCCGAAAATCTTCCCAATATAGCGGCTGCCAATACGAATAGCAGCGCCACTAGCAACGCTGGTGCAGATAATCAAAAGAAATCGTCGACTAAAAAACCTGGTGATGATGATTTGCTACTTCTATGAGGATGCAACTTCAATAATCGCGCACATAAAACATAACCATTTTTTAAATGTCTATAGCTAGCATTAGTAAAATGCAAGAAACTAAATTGTATTTATTATAATTTAAAATAACGTTAGAGTTGGCAAATTATGTTTCCCAATATGTTATTTACTATATAAGTATTCTATTGCAGCTAAATGTATGGCATACCTTTTTTTTCTGCACATGCACATAAATTTAGGCTTGAGGCTGCGCGCTCATTATGAAACAACTAAAAAATTATTAATGAATTCAGCTGTTGCATTCATTTTTTATGCTGATAATATGTGTCCAGTACTTTTTTATATAAATATATTTACTTGTGTATCAACAAAAACACACTCACCTACACATATTGACCAAAGCTCAAAGTTGAATCTGTTTAACTTTTGTACATACATACATTTATACATATATTTATGTAAATGTATTGAGTTGAAAGTTCTGTAATTCGATAAAGACTAAATGTATTATTTCCTTACTATTTTTGCGTGCATTGCATGTCTTTGATTGTTAACATTTTGTAGTAATTTTTTGTGTATATTTTAAGTTTTGTTATATAATATAATTCAGTTAATACCAATTGTAATTAATATCCATATTATTTGCTTATATATTATGCTTTGATGTACATACATACACAAAAACACATACATATTAAAATATTCATACATTTATATACATATATGCACATAATGGATTGGCTAATGGTGATTTCAAAAACGAAAGAAAAAAATTAGTGCATTGCTGGTTTTCAGTAAAAAAACAAAAAGAAATCTAAATCTAAATTGTTTTTATGCAATTTAAAGATACAATTATGTATTCATATTAACTTAATAATTATAAATTTTATTTACAATCATTTTATGAAAGAAAACTATAATGTTTAAACATAATAAATATTACTACTATACAGTATTTTGTTTGTTGTGATTTACATTTGACATGCGTCAAGGGGAATTCGAAAAACCGTCACCAC
>NW_017535630.1:2031872-2042543 GCF_001853355.1 Bactrocera latifrons | reverse complement strand
TAATATAGACCTTAAGTCAACCCTAAAAAATAGTATCAAAGATAAGAAGTTGCACAAACTGATTTATTTACATTAGCCACCAAACTGTCGAAACATTATGTTTGCAGTAAAATTTCACAATATTTTAATATCCTAAATTTATACTTGAAATAATGGATTCTGTTTACTTGAAAAAGATATTGCTGAAAAATTTGGAATATGATAAAAAGTGGTACATATATTTACATAGTGAGTGGGATCAGAAAAAGCTTGTAAAATTATATATAAAAGACTCGTCTACACAGCATTGTTATGAAGGAAAAATAGAAGCTAAAGATTTCGAGGAGGCTGCAGAAGAACTTGATATATCATTGGACGAATATCTGGATGTGCTTAAGAAAGTGCTAACTACAGATATTGGTTTGGATGGTTTTGAAATTGAGTTGGATCACGAAAATAAAATAATGCGCGTGAATAGAAGCAGAGATTTACACATTATGTATGTGGAAATACAATTGCAGGAAGCTAATAAAAGTTATGATATGCTGGATATTGCCTTACAAAAGATCAATAATGAGAAGTCCAAAAATGAAGATCAGATAATAGAAAAAGCGTTATCAAATGCAATCGGTTCTGTTGAAAAAGTGTTATTCGAAAAGGAGGAATGGAAAGAGAAGATGCTCTCCAAATTTCTTCTGATATTAAATGAAAAGAAAAATAAAATAGCCAAGTTGGAAATGGAATTAGAAAAGGTAAGCAAAGGACGGAGTAACAGTAATGCACAAATGGATATTCAGGACAGTAGTGACGATGATTTTAATGCTCCTACACAACAGCTTACGCTTCCAGAAACAGAAGCATAACAAACAACCAACGTTATAATTAAGCATGTACAATAACATAGTCTAAGTCGAATGTGTATTTAAAAATATCTATAAAAATCATATGTTAATTGTTTTGAATTTATTCTTTGTATTTGTATTTAATATAAATATGAAAATGTATAATTAATTTAATGAAACCTCAATGTATGTTTAAATAGTTTACAACACTTCTTGGGAACGTTATTCCAAATGGTATATGGGAAAGGATTCGCTAAATATGCAAATTTGCGTTTATTTTTAAATCTTTCCTCCCTTTCAGTTAGTTTTATCCAATTCCCATTTTTATTGAGCAAACAATAATGAAATAAATAAAAAAAATGGAGTTTTTGTTTTGGAAATCGAAAAGAATTGCAATTATTTGCCTATCGAAGTAATATAACATCTGTTATCCTTTCCCCCCATTCACAATAGTAATAACTATTGGAGTACATTTAAATTCTGGCAAATATATAAATTCCAATATTTTTAAAGTAAAATTAATTTAAAAAAACATTGTGTGACTTTTTGTGTTATACAATTCCAACAATTAGGCAAATGTATACAGAAATTCAAATGCTGATGTACCTGCTCCAGTTTTTCAAACACCTGCCGGTCTGATTGTGAATTATTGCGCGGCTAATTGCTTAGTAGATACCACATTGTTGTCATTAAAAATGTCAAAGTCAGTTTAGTTTGTAATTAATTATAAACAATTATTTTATACACTGGGCATTTAACAACATAATTTAATAATTTTTCAACTTGTAACAAAATATAAAAACATCGCGGTATCCCCGTGTAATGAGTGATTCAGATGATACTGATATTTTGCTATTAATACCACCGAATTACTTTGCCACTGCTACACCGGAGGAATTGGAAGAGTTTCAAATCATAAATCCTATAAGGAGTTCAGCTACAGCGTTTACACATGATGTCAATTACATGAATGCATATATTGGTCACAAAAATCATTTAAATCACTCAGAAAAGAATATAAATGAAATGGAAGTAACACTTACAGAATCGAATATTGATGGCGCAAGTGACCAGCGAAATATGGAAATGTTTGTTGCGAATAAATATACGGAGCTGAACGAAATCAACTCACGCTTAAAATTGCTGGAACGTGAGAAGGATTGCCGTTTTACAGCCGCTTCAGACATATCCACCATATCGAATGGCACACAAGCAGCACGGCATAATAGGGAAGGTCTAGTCCATTCAACACCTAAATGTTATGCCAACACTGAACGTCTTCAGAGCAAGGATGCTGGCGGCATTTTGAATGAAATTGATAATTTCCTAGACGATCGAAATCGTGAACAAATGGATAATGTGTACCAGCAAGAAGTCCATAATCCGAATTCAATAATAGCAAAATCTCAGCAAATGAAAAATCGATATCAACAAGCATATCCCGATGTAAAAACAACTTTAGGAGCTGATGTGAATTTAATAAGTTTAAGTGAAATCTGGGGCAAAAGTGGTCAAGGCACTGCTATTGCTTGTGCTGCCCCTCAACAGTCTGTGTATATAGAAGAACAATTGCGGCGTCAGCATCTTGAACGAACGGTACACTCTTTGCAAACGCGCTTACTTGAATACCAACAACGGCTGTCGGTGGCTATAGAAGTGGATCGTGCCAAAGATGCAGCAATATGCAACGCACAATCAGAATGTAAATCGTAAGTACTACTACACCTTTATGCTGAATTGTTGCAATTATTCGAAAATATTTTTTCAAACTTTTATATGAACATTCGTTAAACAGATTGGACGCTGAAGTCAATCAACTGCGTGAAAAGGTTTCGAAACTAGAAGCAGATAATACTCAGTATAGCACTAAACTGGAATCACTGCAAAAGGAATTAGCACAGGCCTTAAGCTTAGTAACTAAATTTCAGGATAAAAGTGAGAAGCTGGAAAATGAATTATCGACAACTTCCAGGTAATAATTTATTAACATCTTTTATCTATTTGAGTCAATCCATTATGCATAACAATTATATTATTTTCCAACTAGAAAAACAAACGAGTGCATAACTATGTATAAGCAACAAATAGAAGAGCTTGAAGTAAAAATTCACGGCTGTAAAAGATCGGAAGAATTCGCTATCAATGAGTTAAACAAATTCAAGGATAAACTAGTGAAAGTAGATTATCTAAATGAAAAGGTAGAACAAATGAGCAACAAAACGTAAAATGCATATATTTATTCTTTCAATAATTTGCAGCTCAAAACACGCTGCGACGAACTAGAAAAGGACTGCGGTACATTAAGAAATCAAAAGGAGTTGTTGCAAGAATTTCAACAAAAACAAAAAACTCGCGCAGACGCGTTAGAAACACAGCGAAAAGTATTGCAAGAAAAAGTAACGGCGCTTACAGAGAGCGAGGTAAACAATATTTGATAAATTAAAAATTAATCGTTGCATAACAAACTTTAAAACTTAGATAAATTTGAAGAAAAAAATGGAGCTTCAACAGAAGACACTAAAAACACACTACCAACAACAATTGGAAAATGCAGTGGCGCAGAAAATGAAGGAATTTCAACAGCAATTAGACAAGAATGAGGAAATACTGAAAGTAGAGGCGCGTGAACGTGAGCGTTTAATCGCTGAGCGCGCCGTCAAACAAATAGAATTAATTAATGAGAAAAACGAGATGGAGCTGAATTTGCTGCAAGAGAAACAAAAGGAAGAAGTGGAACTGTATCGCATACAACTGGCGAACGCCACAAAGAAAATAGAAGACTTGGACTGTAAACTGAATGCTTACAAAACAAAAAGGTGGCGTAAATTTAAGATGTTCCTTCAAATAATATTAACTAAAAAATGTCCTACAAATAATATAAATTTGTTTGATTTCAGAGCTGTCATTGCGGAAAAGTTACACGATGTCATGGAAGATCAGTGGCAAAAGGCATTGGAAATATTGACATCGCCGAGCAATCAATCACAACAAATAAGCAATAATACAGATTGCGAATCACCAGCAAACAATGAGAATGAACTAAATAAGGACGATAGTAATTACAGAACGCCTAAAAAGAATAAAACGCGTGATCGCATTTTGAAAATCAAAGAGAATAATCTAAATAATAACAATGAGCGAAAGTCTTCGCCCGAACCAATGGACAGACTGCAGGCTTACATTGAATTGGTTTGTAAAATGCCTTATAAGTGCATATAATTGTAATTTAATTTATCTTTGATTGCAGCTATTGAGCAAATCGCCCAGTGAATTTGATAAATTGGATGAGATCCTCGCTTTAGCTAGTAAAACTAAATCGTCTACATCCAATAGCAAATCGGATAAACACATGAATTTCTGCAAGCCACCATGGCGCGGATAACAGTATTTCGTTTATTTTTACCACAGCAAGCATATTAGGGTTTGATGCTCGAATATATTCATACGGAAAGTACAAAGTGTAGCAGTATTCGCGCTTTAAACGAGCTTGTGCGTAATTATGTTTTTAAATAAAAAATGTTTTGTTTTAAATTTTCTTATTGTATAAAAATGTCTTGCCACCATAATTTACTTAAAAATAAGTATTTTTGGACATAATTAACATGATATTAATTAATATTTAATATTCGCGTTTTTTTTTATTCATAATGCAAAAAAAATGCAACCTATTTTGTTTGGATTTTGTGTAAAGATCAGCGTTGCAAATAATCTATAAAAAAGTATATAAATTAATTATTTTTTCTGAGATTTGTTTTTTAATTCCAAATAGCGGATTGAAAAATAAGACAAACAAAAAACTTGTGATCTCAAATACCGGATTGAAAAATACAAAAAATAAATTTTGATTTCCAAATACCGGAAAAAACAGAAAAAATTTCGGTTGCACCGAAGCTATAATGCAATACACAGGTGTAACTTGATTTTGATAAGTCAGTTTGTATGGCAGCTATGTGTTATAGTAGCCCGATCTGAACGATATGTTCGGTGGTTTTAGCATTGACATAGAAAACTTTTCAGGCAAAGCTTCGTGGAAATACCTTATCAAATAAAAAAGTTGTCTATAAAAACACTTGGTTTTGATCGGTCAGTTTGCATGGCAGATTAAAGCTATAGTAGTCCGATTTCAACAATATGTTCGGAAATCGAGGAGTTGCCTCAGACAATAATCTATGCCAAATTTTGTGAAGTTATCTTGTCGAATGAAAAAGCTTCCCATACAATTACTTGAATTTTATCGTTCAGTTTGTATGGCAACTATATGGTATAGTGGTCCATTGTGGCTGGTTTCGACAAATGAGCAACGTCTTGGGGTGAAAAGGAGGTATGAAAAATTTCAGTTTCATATCTCAAAAACTAATGGACTTTTTGTCTTATGCACAGACCTCCGAACGTGTCAAAATCGACTCGTTTTGTAATTTATATAAACATATTGTTCAAGAGATCTCCGACGTTACCCGCTGGGGTTTACAAACTCCATGACAGATTTAATATACCCTATACCGAGTATAAAAATAAAAATCTTAAAAACTTACCACATTGAAGAGATATTCTTTAAAACAATAAATTATTGGAATTACTTTAAAATGTGATTGCTTTTTAGATATATTATCTGTGTTTTAGTGAGTGTTTTTTTCTTAAGCTTATGCTGTATAATTCATCACGCCATTACTTATATGCTATTTGCGGAAATTTCGGCGAATTTCCATAAAGTCCTTCGGTTTCCCACACCTGTATGTGCGAATCTTTAGTTAGCGCCACCAGATGCTGATGTGTTGAGTAAACGATGCTAAATGGGGAAAAAGTGTAATTATCCACTACACATTTTTCATTTATGTAATTGCTGCTTTACCTTCTTATATTTGATATGCCTGTGATGATTTCGCTAACAAAACTCAAATTCCAGCTGGACCACAAACGTATAGTGCCGCCTTCAACAGCAGTCGCAATGACATTAACGCCCACACCCTCTTTGATGTACGAATAGGTGGCCGCCAATATACATTCCTCATGCACGATGTGCTGCACATAGCGGGCATTTACCGTATGCAAACGCAAGATGGATTTACCATTCGGATTTACCGAGACATTGACGAAATCCTCGAGACTCTCCTCGGTCACCTCGAAGCACTCATCCGGCGCCGATGATCTTTGTTGTTCAGCTGGGTTAATACCGTTAGTTTTTGCATTTTGTCGCTCCGGTGATATCTTTGGCACCAACTGCTGCGGTGTAGTGTGCACAGTGACAATATCACCCAATGTGGGACTTATGGTAACCACCGTTATTGGTGAATGATGTATCTCCGCAGGTCTATCAATTGTGCGCACATAATTCCAGCTAGTAAATGAGGAATATGTTAAAATTATAAGATTTTATAGCACAAAGTATTGAACTCACTTGTTAAGGTCCCAAATAACGGCAATACCATCGCGTCCGGCAGAAACGGCAATTTTGAATTCAACCGATAAACGTATGCTGGTTACCTCGTCCGTGTGTCGCAGCAATATCGTTGGACCCGTCCATGTGAGATTGGCGCAATCGCGTTGTGGCGCATCTGTCGCCAGGCCGCTTGTAGTTGAACCCAATAACGGTGTCACATTGCCAGTATCACTGTCGTCCGAATAACTTTTAGTCGTCAGCTTGCGAACTGCCGAATTATAGGAGCGTCGCAGGCCACGTATATAATTTTGTCTGTTTTTAACCGGTCGACTGTTCGACTCATTGTTGGCGCATTTGTATATACTTATGCGTCCCGATTTGTGACCGAACCACAGCTGATTGGAATTTGGATCGGCACCGCAGGCGGTGATATCATCTATAACGTGACTGCGTAGTATATTTTTCGGTTTTGTATATAGCTTGTTTAACGGTTGTATGCGCACAATGTGATCGTTGTAGTCCCAGGAAATCACATTGTATGTATCGACCTCAGCACCTTGCATAATGCAGGATTTCATTGGTAGCCCATAAACAGCGTTGGTATTATTGAATGACACTATATACTCGGCTCCGGGTATTTTGTAGATATTACCAAGTGTTGGCGCCGGCAGCTGTGGTGAGCCCAAGTAAACGCCCCACCTTAAGCCACGCACGGTGGGCAATACCTCCTTCGTGCCGAGGCAATAGTTTAGCGATTTCGTTTGTGGATGTGGATTTTTGAATAATTGCCGCGGCATTTGTCCATAGGTTCTGATCATGGTCTCGACAGCTCTGCGCTCTATTGGATCGACTGTTATTGATTCCAAGAATGACGGGTACGTCTAAAAAAAGAAAATAGTTTAAATATTTGCTGTATGTAAATTCCTAGTCTTCCTTTAAAGCGTCTGAAAATAATTACCGCCGGATGGAAAACATTTATCGCTTCAACTGCACTTTCTCCAGACTGTTTGTAGCCGAAGATCAAATCAATCCAATTATGCAGGTGATTGCGTGTCAATTCTGCCTCCAGTGCCTGACGATGTATGAGTACGAATAGACGCGAATCTCGCAGACACCAGGGCGGTAATTGTACGTCCTCAACGCGTTCGCCATTTTGTCGCAAGCCGAAATCGAATCGTTCGAAATTTTCAAAAATTTCCGGTAAACAGAAGAATTCAGGTATCAGCTCTTTAACGTCTGTGGGGCTATCACGACTCGCCAAATTCCAGGTGGTCGTCAGTGAGTGAAATGTGCGATCAGGTAAATCGAAATTATTGTCTGAAAAAGAAGTGATGGAACGAAAAATTAGGCACACTCTTAAGGGGTTCCGCTTGGCGCCTAAAATTATACTGAGCAAAAATTAAAATCTAAATTTTGAGAAAATTTTTTGGTGAGCGAGCACTTAATATTTACCTTGGTATCTGAGGAAATAGCTCGTAAAAGGCGGTACACGTACGAGGAAATGCAGTACCGTGCCGGAGTTCGAATAGTGCGAGCTATAATGATAAGGTTTCAGTGTCAACGAGCCCATGTTAGTCATCGTATTGTTGAGATACTATAAAATACGAAAATTAAATTCAAGTCAAAACTATGAAATGCCAAAAATACCGCATAGTTGGCAACGTAATGCTCCTCGTTGACTTCATGCTGCACAGCAACCGGCTTTTCTAGCTTGCGGAAGTTCGTGTCGTCAGTCAAATCCAAAATGTCCGACGCATAATTAGACAATATCCATGGAAATATGGGATATTGCATGAGATCATTATAAGTGCGACCGGCAATTTGATTTAGTGTCATTAAATATTCCCAATTAGTCAGCAAACCCTCGCGCCATTGTTGCGTAATAACGAGTACTTTCGCTTGATCGGGATGAGTGACGATTTTATCACAAAATACATCGTACATAATTTTATAATCATCTTGATTTTGTAGTGAGAAAAATAGTGATTGATTTGTATCCAAAAATATTTCGAAAGCCTTTTCCTGATGCTGATAACGTTTCAACCAAATCTCAGTTATACTCGAGATATCACAGTTAATATAGAAGTACTTGCAGCGATATGTAGCCATAAAATACAGTTTATGATCGGTTATAATGATTTCACCATCAATCTCGCCATCGACGGGTAGAAATTTGGCAGGAAAATTATAAAGTATTTGTGAGTTGAGCGAAATATTGAGCTGTTGATCATAACTGGATAAAAGATATTCCAGCGGGCGTACATATTCTATGGTGAACGAGGCACTGGTGTTCATAGTAATATCACTGTTACGTAACTCTGTTGTGGTGTTGCTGTAATAATCCTCCATGAAGAAGCGTTTATCAATATCCAAATGGCAGCGGCGCATGCGTGTATGGACTCTCGACGGACCCTCGGTGTCGTCTAATTCCCAAGAGCTGAAGAGTAGAAATGTAAATGTATACATAAAAATTAAGAAAAAAAGAAATGAAAAAAAAAATTATTAAAAAAAATGACAAAAAAAAATGAAATAAATTAAAAGCAAAAAAAGAAATATAGAAAAAATAAAAAAGGCCATGAAATTAATTAAAAAAAAAAGGTGAATAAATAAAAAAAATTTAAAAACCGAAATGAAGATATAAAAATAAAAAGAAATTAAAAAGAGAAATTAAAAAAAAAGAAATTAATGAAATAATTAAAATTTTAATAAAAAAATAAAAGGTTTTGCAAAAAAAATATAATTTTAAACAAAATAAAAAAAAATCGAAAACAACAAAATATTAAAAAATTTACGTTACAAAAGACGACAATTAAAAAAAAATGTGAAAAAAATTAAAAACAAAAACAAAAAATTTAACTTCGGTTGTACTGATCAACAGTATTCTTCACAGGATCATTTCTTATCACGTAAAAAAAGAGAACCTAATTTTTATGAGTCAGTTTGTATGTTATATGTTATAGTGGACAGATCTGAATAATTTGTTCGGAGATTGTTGTGTTACCTTGGACGACTATGCCAAATTTTGTGAAGATATTTTTTCAAATAAAAAAAGATTTCATACAAATACTTGACATTGATCGATATTTTTATTTGGAAGTTATATCCTGTAGTGATACGACTGAATAATATATTCGGAGATTGTAAAATCATCGTTTATAATAATCAATGCCAAATTTTGTGAATATTTATGGTAAAAGAAAAAAAAAAAAAAAGTTTTCCATATAGAACTTGTTTTGGATCGGTTAGTTTGTTTGACAGCTATATCATATAGTGGTCCGATATCCGCGATTTCGACAAATAAAGATCTTCTTAGGGAGAAACGGGCATGTGCAAAATTTCAGACCAATATCTCGAAAACTGAGGAACATACGGACAGACGGATAGGCGGAAATCATTTTTTTCTGTATACTTTATAGGGTTTCCGACATTTCCTACTATTTGTTACACACTTCGTGACAAACTTAATATACACTGCTCAGCGTAAAAAAAACTATCCATACTTTTCCGAACGCTCCTTTGAGTGCCAGGGCGCGCCTTCGTGTGTCATGCGTCGTACGATTCCAAGCCACTTATTGTATATGCTAGCATCGTCATAGTCCTTTAACTGATACATCAGCAGCTTGCGTTCGGAATTCTTGCAAAACAAGAACAACAATTATTACTATCAAATAATTTAGAAGGCATGCAACCAACCTGTAACTCCGCAACACGCCGCGTATTCAACATTGATGACTCAATGCAACTCACAGCCAACGACTCCAAACGATAAACAGTCTCTTCCAATTTGACTTTCTGTTCAGTCGCTATCGCGGTACGATTCAGCTCAATGCGTTCCAGTTCACTCTCTAAATTCCAAGTGGAGTCGTGTTCATTTATACCCAAGTGTTTACAGAGGCGTTCCAAGTTCGGCAATGGTTTCTCCAAATCTTCCAACAAACATAACCACAAAAACGATTTAATTATCTTGCCATCGCAAATAACAGGCGGTGAAAGCCCAGCTTGGCAAGAATTCCAAAGCGCATCGACAATGAAAGCGCGCAGTTCAAGCGGCCGTGACGGTTGCAGACCCCAAGCTATGAAATTGTTGCAACGCTGACTAGTGGCAATGCTGTATGAGACAATTAGTTGGAACAGTTCCACCTCTGTGGCGCTTGGCGTGTATTTGGCATCGCAAATGGTGAAGAATTGTGCACAACGGTCGATTAGTAGACGTAAACGCTCTTTGGTCTCGGCCAGTGATAATGAAGAGTTGGGCAGGGCTATAACTAGAGT
Organism: Bactrocera latifrons; assembly: GCF_001853355.1. Lineage (NCBI taxonomy): Eukaryota > Metazoa > Arthropoda > Insecta > Diptera > Tephritidae > Bactrocera > Bactrocera latifrons. Next base: position 2,032,073 of record NW_017535630.1, on the reverse strand, counting down.
GGTACAGGGGTTGTGGCTGATAACCTAATGTTATAAATTGTATATAATATATGTTTGTACCTTTGAAATTCCTCGGTTCGCTTATAGACTCGAAGAACATGCGTATCCAAGCAAATTGTAGGCGCGCTTGCGCAGAGCGTAAATTCTTTATGACTGTGCCAGTGGCGCCCTCGTGCAGGAATGTCAACATATTGAGTATAT